>NC_091327.1:2629586-2697086 GCF_038502225.1 Cherax quadricarinatus
ATCTGGTACCATCCCTTCCTTCTGACTCTCCATCTGTTGTGTTGTATCTGGTATCATCCCTTCCTTCTGACTCTCCACCTGTTGTGTTGTATCTGGTACCATCCCTTCCTTCTGACTCTCCATCTGTTGTGTTGTATCTGGAACCATTTTTTCCTTCTGACTCTCCATCTGTTGTGTTGTATTTGGTACCATCAGTTCCTTCTGACTCTCCACCTGTTGTGTTGTATCTGGTACCATCCCTTCCTTCTGACTCTCCACCTGTTGTGTTGTATCTGGTACCATCCCTTCCTCCTGACTCTCCACCTATTGTGTTGTATCTGGTACCATCCCTTCCTTCTGACTCTCCACCTGTTGTGTTGTATCTGGCTCCATCCCTTCCTTCTGACTCTCCATCTGTTGTGTTGTATCTGGTACCATCCCTTCCTTCTGACTCTCCACCTGTTGTGCTGTATCTGGTACCATCCCTTCCTTCTGACTCTCCACCTGTTGTGTTGTATCTGGTACCATCCCTTCCTCCTGACTCTCCACCTATTGTGTTGTATCTGGTACCATCCCTTCCTTCTGACTCTCCACCTGTTGTGTTGTATCTGGTACCATCCCTTCCTTCTGACTCTCCGCCTGTTGTGTTGTATCTGGTACCATCCCTTCCTTCTGACTCTCCATCTGTTGTGTTGTATCTGGTACCATCCCTTCCTTCTGACTCTCCACCTGTTGTGTTGTATCTGGTACCATCCCTTCCCTCTGACTCTCTACCTGTTGTGTTGTATCTGGTAACATCCCTTCCTTCTGACTCTCCACCTGTTGTGTTGTATCTGGTACCATCCCTTCCTTCTGACTCTCCATCTGTTGTGTTGTATCTGGTACCGTCCCTTCCTTCTGACTCTCCACCTGTTGTGTTGCATCTGGTACCATCCCTTCCTTCTGACTCTCTATCTGTTGTGTTGTATCTGGTACCATCCCTTCCTTCTGACTCTTCACCTGTTGTGTTGTATCTGGTACCATCCCTTCCTTCTGACTCTCCACCTGTTCTGTTGTATCTGGTACCATCCCTTCCTTCTGACTCTCCATCTGTTGTGTTGTATCTGGTACCATCCATTCCCTTTGACTCTCTACCTGTTGTGTTGTATCTGGTACCATCCCTTCCTTCTGACTCTCCACCTGTTGTGTTGTATCTGGTACCATCCCTTCCTTCTGACTCTCCACCTGTTGTGTTGTATCTGGTACCATCCCTTCCTTCTGACTCTCCACCTGTTGTGTTGTATCTGGTACCATCCCTTCCTTCTGACTCTCTATCTGTTGTGTTGTATCTGGTACCATCCCTTCCTTCTGACTCTCCATCTGTTGTGTTGTATCTGGTACCATCCCTTCCTTCTGACTCTCCATCTGTTGTGTTGTATCTGGTACCATCCCTTCCTTCTGACTCTCCACCTGTTGTGTTGTATCTGGTACCATACCTTCCTTCTGACTCTCCACCTGTTGTGTTGTATCTGGTACCATCCCTTCTTTCTGACTCTCCACCTGTTGTGTTGTATCTGGTACCATCCCTTCCTTCTGACTCTCCACCTGTTGTGTTGTATCTGGTACCATCCCTTCCTTCTGACTCTCCACCTGTTGTGTTGTATCTGGTACCATATCTTCCTTCTGACTCTCCACCTGTTGTGTTGTATCTGGTACCATCCCTTCCTTCTGACTCTCCACCTGTTGTGTTGTATCTGGTACCATCCCTTCCTTCTGACTCTCCACCTCTTGTCTTGTTTCTGGTTCCATCCCTTCCTTCTGACTCTCCACCTGTTGTGTTGTATCTGGTACCATCCCTTCCTTCTGACTCTGCACCTGTTGTGTTGTATCTGGTACCATCCCATCCTTCTGACTCTCCACCTGTTGTGTTGTATCTGGTACCATCCCTTCCTTCTGACTCTCCACCTGTTGTGTTGTATCTGGTACCATCCCTTCCTTCTGACTCTCCATCTGTTGTGTTGTATCTGGTACCATCCCTTCCTTCTGACTCTCCATCTGTTGTGTTGTATCTGGTATCATCCCTTCCTTCTGACTCTCCATCTGTTGTGTTGAATCTGGTACCATCCCTTCCTTCTGACTCTCCATCTGTTGTGTTGTATCTGGTATCATCCCTTCCTTCTGACTCTCCATCTGTTGTGTTGAATCTGGTACCATCCCTTCCTTCTGACTCTCCACCTGTTGTGTTGTATCTGGTACCATCCCTTCCTTCTGACTCTCCACCTGTTGTGTTGTATCTGGTACCATCCTTTCCTTCTGACTCTCCATCTGTTGTGTTGTATCTGGTACCATCCCTTCCTTCTGACTCTCCACCTGTTGTGTTGTATCTGGTACCATCCCTTCCTTCTGACTCTCCACCTGTTGTGTTGTATCTGGTACCATCCCTTCCTTCTGACTCTCCATCTGTTGTGTTGTATCTGGTACCATCCCTTCCTTCTGACTCTCCACCTGTTGTGTTGTATCTGGTACCATCCCTTCCTTCTGACTCTCCATCTGTTGTGTTGTATCTGGAACCATTTTTTCCTTCTGACTCTCCATCTGTTGTGTTGTATCTGGTACCATCAGTTCCTTCTGACTCTCCACCTGTTGTGTTGTATCTGGTACCATCCCTTAATTCTGACTCTCCACCTGTTGTGTTGTATCTGGTACCATCCCTTCCTCTTGACTCTCCACCTATTGTGTTGTATCTTGTACCGTCCCTTCCTTCTGACTCTCCACCTGTTGTGTTGTATCTGGTACCATCCCTTCCTTCTGACTCTCCATCTCTTGTGTTGTATCTGGTACCATCCCTTCCTTCTGACTCTCCACCTGTTGTGCTGTATCTGGTACCATCCCTTCCTTCTGACTCTCCACCTGTTGTGTTGTGTTTGGTACCATCCCTTCCTCCTGACTCTCCACCTATTGTGTTGTATCTGGTACCATCCCTTCCTTCTGGCTCTCCACCTGTTGTGTTGTATGTGGTACCATCCCTTCCTTCTGACTCTCCACCTGTTGTGTTGTATCTGGTACCATCCCTTCCTTCTGACTCCCCACCTGTTGTGTTGTATCTGGTACCATCCCTTCCTTCTGACTCTCCACCTGTTGTGTTGTATGTGGTACCATCCCTTCCTTCTGACTCTCCACCTGTTGTGTTGTATGTGGTACCATCCCTTCCTTCTGACTCTCCACCTGTTGTGTTGTATGTGGTACCATCCCTTCCTTCTGACTCTCCACCTGTTGTGTTGTATGTGGTACCATCCCTTGCTTCAACCTACTTCTCTTCATGATCACAGTTTTGTCTTTATTATTTTTATATCTTTTTTCTCGTCTATTTGAATGGCCTTTCTCTCTTCTGCCTTCCCTGCGTGTGTGTCTTGTGCCTTCCCTGCGTGTGTGTGTGTCTTGTGCCTTCCCTGCGTGTGTGTGTGTCTTGTGCCTTCCCTGCGTGTGTGTGTGTCTTGTGCCTTCCCTGCGTGTGTGTGTGTCTTGTGCCTTCCCTGCGTGTGTGTGTGTCTTGTGCCTTCCCTGCGTGAGTGTGTGTCTTGTGCCTTCCCTGCGTGTGTGTGTGTCTTGTGCCTTCCCTGCGCGTGTGTTTGTCTTGTGCATTCCCTGCGTGTGTGTGTGTCTTGTGCCTTCCCTGCGCGTGTGTGTGTCTTGTGCCTTCCCTGCGTGTGTGTGTGTCTTGTGCTTTGTCTGAGTGTGTGTGTGTCTTGTGCCTTGCGTGAGTGTGTGTCTTGTGCCTTCCCTGCGGGTGTGTGTGTCTTGTGCCTTCCCTGCGCGTGTGTGTGTCTTGTGCCTTCCCTGCGTGTGTGTGTGTCTTGTGCCTTCCCTGCGTGTGTGTGTGTCTTGTGCCTTCCCTGCGTGTGTGTGTGTCTTGTGCCTTCCCTGCGTGTGTGTGTGTCTTGTGCCTTCCCTGCGTGTGTGTGTGTCTTGTGCCTTCCCTGCGTGTGTGTGTCTTGTGCCTTCCCTGCGCGTGTGTGTGTCTTGTGCCTTCAATGCGTGTGTGTGTGTCTTGTGCCTTCCCTGCGTGTGTGTGTGTCTTGTGCCTTCCCTGCGTGTGTGTGTGTCTTCTGCCTTCCCTGCGTGTGTGTGTGTCTTGTGCCTTCACTGCGTGTGTGTGTGTCTTGTGCCTTCCCTGCGTGTGTGTGTGTCTTGTGCCTTCCCTGCGTGTGTGTGTGTCTTGTCCCTTCCCTGCGTGTGTGTGTGTCTTGTGCCTTCCCTGCGTGTGTGTGTGTCTTGTGCCTTCCCTGCGTGTGTGTGTGTCTTGTGCCTTGTATGCGTGGGTGTGTGTCTTGTGCTTTGTCTGAGTGTGTGTGTGTCTTGTGCTTTTTCTGAGTGTGTGTGTGTCTTGTCCTTTTTCTGAGTGTGTGTGTGTCTTGTGCTTTGTCTGAGTGTGTGTGTGTCTTGTCCATTGTCTGAGTGTGTGTGGGTCTTGTGCTTTGTCTGAGTGTGTGTGTGTGTCTTGTCCTTTGTCTGAGAGTGTGTGTGTGTGTCTTGTGCCTTGCCTGAGTGTGTGTGTGTCTTGTCCTTTTTCTGAGTGTGTGTGTGTCTTGTGCTTTGTCTGAGTGTGTGTGTGTCTTGTCCTTTGTCTGAGTGTGTGTGTGTCTTGTGCTTTGTCTGAGTGTGTGTGTCTTGTCCTTTGTCTGAGTGTGTGTGTGTCTTGTGCCTTGCCTGAGTGTGTGTGTGTCTTGTGCCTTGCCTGAGTGTGTGTGTGTCTTGTGCCTTGCCTGAGTGTGTGTGTGTCTTGTGCCTTGCCTGAGTGTGTGTGTGTCTTGTGCCTTGCCTGAGTGGGTGTGTGTCTTGTGTGTTGCCTGAGTGTGTGTGTGTCTTGTGCCTTGCCTGAGTGTGTGTGTGTCTTGTGCCTTGCCTGAGTGTGTGTGTGTCTTGTGTCTTGCCTGAGTGGGTGTGTGTCTTGTGCCTTGCCTGAGTGTGTGTGTGTCTTGTGCCTTGCCTGAGTGTGTGTGTGTCTTGTGTCTTCCCTGAGTGTGTGTGTGTTTTGTGTCTTGCCTGAGTGTGTGTGTGTCTTGTGTCTTGCCTGAGTGTGTGTGTGTCTTGTGTCTTGCCTGAGTGTGTGTGTGTCTTGTGTCTTGCCTGAGTGTGTGTGTGTCTTGTGTCTTGCCTGAGTGTGTGTGTGTCTTGTGCCTTGCCTGAGTGTGTGTGTGTTTTGTGTCTTGCCTGAGTGTGTGTGTGTCTTGTGCCTTGCCTGAGTATGTGTGTGTCTTGTGCCTTGCCTGAGTGTGTGTGTGTCTTGTGTCTTGCCTGAATGGGTGTGTGTCTTGTGTCTTGCCTGAGTGTGTGTGTGTCTTGTGCCTTGCCTGAGTGTGTGTGTGTCTTGTGCCTTGCCAGAGTGTGTGTGTGTCTTGTGCCTTGCCTGAGTGTGTGTGTGTCTTGTGTCTTGCCTGAGTGTGTGTGTGTCTTGTGCCTTGCCTGAGTGTGTGTGTGTCTTGTGTCTTGCCTGAGTGTGTGTGTGTCTTGTGTCTTGCCTGAGTGGGTGTGTGTCTTGTGCCTTGCCTGAGTGTGTGTGTGTCTTGTGCTTTGTCTGAGTGTGTGTGTGTCTTGTGTGTTGCCTGAGTGTGTGTGTGTCTTGTGCTTTGTCTGAGTGTGCGTGTGTCTTGTGCTTTGTCTGAGTGTGTGTGTGTCTTGTGCTTTGTCTGAGTGTGTGTGTGTCTTGTGTTTTGTCTGAGTGTGTGTGTGTCTTGTCCTTTGTCTGAGTGTGTGTGTGTCTTGTGCCTTGCCTGAGTGTGTGTGTGTCTTGTGCTTTGTCTGAGTGTGTGTGTCTTGTGCTTTGTCTGAGTGTGTGTGTGTCTTGTGCTTTGTCTGAGTGTGTGTGTGTCTTGTGCCTTGCGTGAGTGTGTGTGTGTCTTGTGTCTTGCCTGAGTGTGTGTGTGTCTTGTGTCTTGCCTGAGTGTGTGTGTGTCTTGTGTCTTGCCTGAGTGTGTGTGTGTATTGTGCCTTGCCTGAGTGTGTGTGTGTCTTGTGCCTTGCCTCAGTGTGTGTGTGTCTTGTGTCTTGCCTGAGTGTGTGTGTGTCTTGTGTCTTGCCTGAGTGTGTGTGTGTCTTGTGTCTTGCCTGAGTGTGTGTGTGTGTGTCTTGTGCCTTGCCTGAGTGTGTGTGTGTCTTGTGTCTTGCCTGAGTGTGTGTGTGTCTTGTGTCTTGACTGAGTGTGTGTGTGTGTGTCTTGTGCCTTGCCTGAGTGTGTGTGTGTGTGTCTTGTGCCTTGCCTGAGTGTGTGTGTGTCTTGTGTGTTGCATGAGTGTGTGTGTCTTGTGCTTTGTCTGAGTGTGTGTGTGTCTTGTGTGTTGCCTGAGTGTGTGTGTCTTGTGCCTTGCCTGAGTGTGTGTGTGTCTTGTGTCTTGCCTGAGTGTGTGTGTGTCTTGTGCCTTGCCTGAGTATGTGTGTGTCTTGTGTGTTGCCTGAGTGTGTGTGTGTCTTGTGTGTTGCCTGAGTGTGTGTGTCTTGTGCTTTATCTGAGTGTGTGTGTGTCTTGTGTGTTGCCTGAGTGTGTGTGTCTTGTGCCTTGCCTGAGTGTGTGTGTGTCTTGTGTCTTGCCTGAGTGTGTGTGTGTCTTGTGCCTTGCCTGAGTGTGTGTGTGTCTTGTGTGTTGCCTGAGTGTGTGTGTGTCTTGTGCTTTGTCTGAGTGTGTGTGTGTCTTGTGCTTTGTGTGAGTGTGTGTGTGTCTTGTGCTTTGTCTGAGTGTATGTGTGTCTTGTGCTTTGTCTGAATGTGTGTGTGTCTTGTGCTTTGTCTGAGTGTGTGTGTGTCTTGTGTCTTGCCTGAGTGAGTGTGTCTTGTCCTTTGTCTGAGTGTGTGTGTGTCTTGTGCTTTGCCTGAGTGTGTGTCTTGTGCCTTGCCTGAGTGTGTGTGTGTCTTGTCCTTTGTCTGAGTGTGTGTGTGTCTTGTGTCTTGCCTGAGTGTGTGTGTCTTGTGCCTTGCCTGAGTGTTTACGTGTCTTGTGCTTAGTCTGAGTGTGTGTGTGTCTTGTGCTTTGTCTGAGTGTGTGTGTGTCTTGTGCTTTGTCTGAGTGTGTGTGTGTCTTGTGCTTTGTCTGAGTGTGTGTGTGTCTTGTGCTTTGTCTGAGTGGGTGTGTGTCTTGTCCTTTGTGTGAGTGTGTGTGTGTCTTGTGCTTTGTCTGAGTGTGTGTGTGTCTTGTGCTTTGTCTGAGTGGGTGTGTGTCTTGTCCTTTGTGTGAGTGTGTGTGTGTCTTGTCCCTTGACTGAGTGTGTGTGTGTGTCTTTGTCTGAGTGTGTGTGTGTCTTGTGTTGCCTGATTGTGTGTGTGTCTTGTCTTTGTCTGAGTGTGTGTGTCTTGTCCTTTGTCTGAGTGTGTGTGTGTCTTGTGCCTTGGCTGAGTGGGTGTGTGTCTTGTGCTTTGTCTGAGTGTGTGTGTCTTGTGCCTTGCCTGAGTGTGTGTGTGTCTTGTCCTTTGTCTGAGTGTGTGTGTGTCTTGTCCTTTGTCTGAGTGCGTGTGTGTCTTGTGCCTTGCCTGAGTGTGTGTGTGTCTTGTCCTTTGTCTGAGTGTGTGTGTGTCTTGTGCCTTGCCTGAGTGTGTGTGTGTCTTGTCCTTTGTCTGAGTGTGTGTGTGTCTTGTCCTTTGTCTGAGTGGGTGTGTGTCTTGTGCTTTGTCTGAGTGGGTGTGTGTCTTGTCCTTTGTCTGAGTGTGTGTGTGTCTTGTGCCTTGCCTGAGTGGGTGTGTGTCTTGTCCTTTGTCTGAGTGTGTGTGTGTCTTGTGCCTTGCCTGAGTGTGTGTGTGTCTTGTCCTTTGTCTGAGTGTGTGTGTGTGTCTTGTGCCTTGCCTGAGTGGGTGTGTGTCTTGTACTTTGTCTGAGTGTGTGTGTGTCTTGTGTCTTGCCTGAGTGTGTGTGTGTCTTGTGCCTTGCCTGAGTGTGTGTGTGTCTTGTGTCTTGCCTGAGTGTGTGTGTGTCTTGTGTCTTGCCTGAGTGGGTGTGTGTCTTGTGCCTTGCCTGAGTGTGTGTGTGTCTTGTGTCTTGCCTGAGTGTGTGTGTGTCTTGTGCCTTGCCTGAGTGTGTGTGTGTCTTGTGCTTTGTCTGAGTGTGTGTGTGTCTTGTGCTTTGTCTGAGTGTGTGTGTGTCTTGTGCTTTGTCTGAGTGTGTGTGTGTCTTGTGCCTTGCCTGAGTGGGTGTGTGTCTTGTGTCTTGCCTGAGTGGGTGTGTGTCTTGTGTCTTGCCTGCGTAGGTGTGTGTCCTGTGCCTTGCCTGAGTGTGTGTGTGTGTCTTGTGCGTTGATTGCGTGTGTGTGTGTCTTTTGCCTGGCATACCTGTGTGTGTGTGCTTTGTGCCTTGCCTGAGTGTGTGTATGTCTTGTGCCTTGCCTGAGTGTGTGTGTGTCTCGTGCCTTGCCTGAGTGTGTGTGTGTCTTGTGTCTTGCCTGAGTGTGTGTGTGTCTTGTGTCTTGCCTGTGTGTGTGTGTGTCTTGTGTCTTGCCTGAGTGGGTGTGTGTCTTGTGCCTTGCCTGAGTGTGTGTGTGTCTTGTGTCTTGCCTGAGTGTGTGTGTGTCTTGTGCCTTGCCTGAGTGTGTGTGTGTCTTGTGTCTTGCCTGAGTGTGTGTGTGTCTTGTGCCTTGCCTGAGTGTGTGTGTGTCTTGTGTCTTGCCTGAGTGTGTGTGTGTGTGTCTTGTGCCTTGCCTGAGTGTGTGTGTGTCTTGTGTCTTGGCTGAGTGTGTGTGTGTCTTGTGCCTTGCTTGAGTGTGAGTGTGTCTTGTGCCTTGCCTGAGTGTGTGTGTGTCTTGTGTCTTGCCTGAGTGTGTGTGTGTCTTGTGCCTTGCCTGACTGTGTGTGTGTCTTGTGTCTTGCCTGAGTGTGTGTGTGTCTTGTGCCTTGCCTGAGTGTGTGTGTGTCTTGTGTCTTTCCTGAGTGTGTGTGTGTGTGTCTGGTGCCTTGCCTGAGTGTGTGTGTGTGTGTCTTGTGTCTTGCCTGAGTGTGTGTGTGTGTGTCTTGTGCCTTGCCTGAGTGTGTGTGTGTCTTGTGCCTTACCTGAGTGTGTGTGTGTCTTGTGTCTTGCCTGAGTGTGTGTGTGTGTGTCTTGTGTCTTGACTGAGTGTGTGTGTGTCTGAGTGTGTGTGTGTCTTGTCCTTTGTCTGAGTGGGTGTGTGTCTTGTGCTTTGTCTGAGTGGGTGTGTGTCTTGTCCTTTGTCTGAGTGTGTGTGTGTCTTGTGCCTTGCCTGAGTGGGTTTGTGTCTTGTCCTTTGTCTGAGTGTGTGTGTGTCTTGTGCCTTGCCTGAGTGTGTGTGTGTCTTGTCCTTTGTCTGAGTGTGTGTGTGTGTCTTGTGCCTTGCCTGAGTGGGTGTGTGTCTTGTCCTTTGTCTGAGTGTGTGTGTGTCTTGTGTCTTGCCTGAGTGTGTGTGTGTCTTGTGCCTTGCCTGAGTGTGTGTGTGTCTTGTGTCTTGCCTGAGTGTGTGTGTGTCTTGTGTCTTGCCTGAGTGGGTGTGTGTCTTGTGCCTTGCCTGTGTGTGTGTGTGTCTTGTGCCTTGCCTGAGTGTGTGTGTGTCATGTGCCTTGCCTGAGTGTGTGTGTGTGTGTCTTGTGCTTTGTCTGAGTGTGTGTGTGTCTTGTGCTTTGTCTGAGTGTGTGTGTGTCTTGTGTGTTGCCTGAGTGTGTGTGTGTCTTGTGTCTTGCCTGAGTTGGTGTGTGTCTTGTGCCTTGCCTGAGTGTGTGTGTGTCTTGTGTCTTGCCTGAGTGTGTGTGTGTCTTGTGCCTTGCCTGAGTGTGTGTGTGTCTTGTGTCTTGCCTGAGTGTGTGTGTGTCTTGTGCCTTGCCTGAGTGTGTGTGTGTCTTGTGCCTTGCCTGAGTGTGTGTGTGTCTTGTGTCTTGCCTGAGTGTGTGTGTGTCTTGTGCCTTGCCTGAGTGTGTGTGTGTCTTGTGTCTTGCCTGAGTGTGTGTGTGTGTGTCTTGTGCCTTGCCTGAGTGTGTGTGTGTCTTGTGTCTTGGCTGAGTGTGTGTGTGTCTTGTGCCTTGCTTGAGTGTGAGTGTGTCTTGTGCCTTGCCTGAGTGTGTGTGTGTCTTGTGTCTTGCCTGAGTGTGTGTGTGTCTTGTGCCTTGCCTGACTGTGTGTGTGTCTTGTGTCTTGCCTGAGTGTGTGTGTGTCTTGTGCCTTGCCTGAGTGTGTGTGTGTCTTGTGTCTTGCCTGAGTGTGTGTGTGTGTGTCTTGTGCCTTCCCTGAGTGTGTGTGTGTGTGTCTTGTGTCTTGCCTGAGTGTGTGTGTGTGTGTCTTGTGCCTTGCCTGAGTGTGTGTGTGTCTTGTGCCTTACCTGAGTGTGTGTGTGTCTTGTGTCTTGCCTGAGTGTGTGTGTGTGTGTCTTGTGTCTTGCCTGAGTGTGTGTGTGTGTGTGTTGTGTATTGCCTGAGTGTGTGTGTGTGTGTCTCGTGCCTTGCCTGAGTGTGTGTGTGTCTCGTGCCTTGCCTGAGTGTGTGTGTATCTTGTGCATTGCTTGAGTGTATGTGTGTCTTGTGCCTTGCCTGAGTGTGTGTGTGTCTTGTGCCTTGCCTGAGTGTGTGTGTGTCTTGTCTCTTGCCTGAGTGTGTGTGTGTCTTGTGTCTTGCCTGAGTGTGTGTGTGTCTTGTGCCTTGCCTGAGTGTGTGTGTGTCTTGTGTCTTGCCTGAGTGTGTGTGTGTCTTGTGCCTTGCCTGAGTGTGTGTGTGTCTTGTGTCTTGCCTGAGTGTGTGTGTTTCTTGTGCCTTGCCTGCCTGGGTGTGTCTTGTGCCTTGCCTGAGTTTGTGTTTCAGGTGCCTTGCTTGCGTGGGAGTGTGTCCTTTGCCTTGCCTGAGTGTGTGTGTGTCTCGTGCCTTGCCTGAGTGTGTGTGTATCTTGTGCATTGCTTGAGTGTATGTGTGTCTTGTGCCTTGCCTGAGTGTGTGTGTGTCTTGTGCCTTGCCTGAGTGTGTGTGTGTCTTGTGTCTTGCCTGAGTGTGTGTGTGTCTTGTGCCTTGCCTGCGTGGGTGTGTGTCTTGTGCCTTGCCTGCGTGGGCGTGTGTCTTGTGCCTTGCCTGCGTGCGCGTGTGTCTTGTGCCTTGCCTGCCTGTTTGTGTGTGTCTTCTGCCTTGCCTGCGTGGGTGTGTGTCTTGTGCCCTGCCTGCGCGTGTGTGTGTGTGTTGTGCCTTGCCTGCGTGGGTGTGTGTGTTGTGCCTTGCTTGGGTGGATGCGAGTCTTGTGCCTTGACTGCGTGTGTGAGTGTTGTGCCTTGCCTGCGTGGGAGTGTGATGTACCTTGCCTGTGTGGGAGTGTCTTGTGCCTTGTCTGCGTGGGTGTGTGATGTACCTTGACTGCGTGGGAGTGTCTTGTGCCTTGCCAACGTGGGTGTGTGTTGTGCCTTTCTTGCGTGGGAGTGTGTGTTGTGCCTTGCATGCGTGGGTGTGTGTGTGTTGTGCCTTGCCTGCGTGGGTGTGCGTGTTGTACCTTGCCTTCTTGGGAGTGTGTGTTGTACCTTGCCTGCGTGTGTGTGTGTGTTGTGCCTTGCCTGCGTGGGTATGTGTGTTGTGCCTTGCTTGCGTGGGTGTGTGTTGTGCCTTGCCTGCGTGGGTGTGTGTGTTGTGCCTTGCCTGCGTGTGTGTGTGTGTTGTGCCTTGCCTGCGTGGGTGTGTGTGTTGTACCTTGCCTGCGTGTGTGTGTCTTGTGCCTTGCCTGCGTGGGCGTGTGTCTTGTGCCTTGGCTGCGTGGGTGTGTGTCTTGTGCCTTGCCGGCGTGTGTGTGTGTGTCTTGTGCCTTGGCTGCGTGGGTGTGCGTTTTGTGCCTTGCCTGTGTGTGTGTGTGTGTCTCGTGCCTTGCCTACGTGGGTGTGTGTGTGTTGTGCCTTGCCTGCGTGTGTGTGTGTGTTGTGCCTTGCCTGCGTGTGTGTGTGTGTTGTGCCTTGCCTGCGTGTGTGTGTGTGTTGTGCCTTGCCTGCGTGTGTGTGTGTGTTGTGCCTTGCAATCGTGGGTGTGTGTGTTGTGCCTTCCCTGCGTGTGTGTGTGTGTTGTGCCTTGCCTGCGTGTGTGTGTTTGTGTTGTGCCTTGCCTTCTTGGGTGTGTGTGTTGTGACTTGCCTGCGTGTGTGTGTGTGTTGTGCCTTGCCTGCGTGTGTGTGTGTGTTGTGCCTTGCCTGCGTGTGTGTGTGTGTTGTGCCTTGCCTTCTTGGGTGTGTGTGTTGTGCCTTGCCTGCGTGTGTGTGTGTGTTGTGCCTTGCCTGCGTAGGTGTGTGTTTTGTGCCTTGCCTGCGTGTGTGTGTTTGTGTTGTGCCTTGCCTGCGTAGGTGTGTGCGTTGTGCCTTGCCTACGTGGGTGTGTGTCTTGTGCCTTGCCTACGTGGGTGTGTGTTGTGCCTTTCCTGCGTGGGAGTGTGTGTGTTGTGCCTTGCCTGCGTGGGTGTGTGTGTTGTGCCTTGCCTGCGTGGGAGTGTGTGTTGTGTCTTGCCTGCGTGGGTGTGTGTGTTGTGCCTTGCCTGCGTGGGGGGGGGTGGTGTGCCTTGCCTGCGTGGGTGTGTGTGTTGTGCCTTGCCTGCGTGAGTGTGTGTGTTGTGCCTTGCCTGCGTGGGTGTGTGTGTTGTGCCTTGCCTG
Source organism: Cherax quadricarinatus (assembly GCF_038502225.1). Lineage (NCBI taxonomy): Eukaryota > Metazoa > Arthropoda > Malacostraca > Decapoda > Parastacidae > Cherax > Cherax quadricarinatus. The sequence continues at coordinate 2,642,122 of NC_091327.1, forward strand.
CGTGAGTGTGTGTGTTGTGCCTTGCCTGCGTGGGAGTGTGTGTTGTGCCTTGGCTGCGTGTGTGTGTGTGTTGTGCCTTGCCTGCGTGGGAGTGTGTGTTGTGCCTTGCCTGCGTGGGTGTGTGTGTTGTGCCTTGCCTGCGTGAGTGTGTGTGTTGTGCCTTGCCTGCGTGGGTGTGTGTGTTGTGCCTTGCCTGCGTGGGAGTGTGTGTTGTGCCTTGCCTGCGTGAGTGTGTGTGTTGTGCCTTGCCTGCGTGGGAGTGTGTGTTGTGCCTTACCTGCGTGTGTGTGTGTGTTGTGCCTTGCCTGCGTGGGTGTGTGTGTTGTGCCTTGCCTGCGTGGGTGTGTGTGTTGTGCCTTGCCTGCGTGTGCGTGTGTGTTGTGCCTTGCCTGCGTGGGTGTGTGTTGTGCCTTGCCTGCGTGTGTGTGTGTGTGTGTGTGTTGTGCCTTGCCTGCGTGGGAGTGTGTGTTGTGCCTTGCCTGCGTGTGTGTGTGTGTGTGTGTTGTGCCCTGCCTGCGTTGGTGTGTGTGTTGTACCTTGCCTGCGTGGGAGTGTGTGTTGTGCCTTGCCTGCGTGGGTGTGTGTGTTGTGCCTTGCCTGCATAGGTGTGTGTGTTGTACCTTGCCTGCGTGGGAGTGTGTGTTGTACCTTGCCTGCGTGGGTGTGTGTGTTGTGCCTTGCCTGCGTGGATGTGTGTGTTGTACCTTGCCTGCGTGGGAGTGTGTGTTGTACCTTGCCTGCGTGGGAGTGTGTGTTGTACCTTGCCTGCGTGGGAGTGTGTGTTGTACCTTCCTGCGTGGGTGTGTGTGCTGTACCTTGCCTGCGTGGGAGTGTGTGTTGTACCTTGCCTGCGTGAGTGTGTGTGTTGTGCCTTGCCTGCGTGTGTGTGTGTGTTGTGCCTTGCCTGCGTGATTGTGTGTGTTGTGCCTTGCCTGCGTGGGTGTGTGTGTTGTGCCTTGCCTGCGTGTGTGTGTGTGTGTGTTGTGCCTTGCCTGCGTGGGAGTGTGTGTTGTGCCTTGCCTGCGTGTGTGTGTGTGTTGTGCCTTGCCTGCGTGAGTGTGTGTGTTGTGCCTTGCCTGCGTGGGTGTGTGTGTTGTGCCTTGCCTGCGTGTGTGTGTGTGTGTGTGTGTGTGTTGTGCCTTTCCTGCGTGGGTGTGTGTGTTGTGCCTTGCCTGCGTGTGTGTGTGTGTTGTGCCTTGCCTGCGTGGGTGTGTGTGTTGTGCCTTGCCTGCGTGTGTGTGTGTGTGTGTGTGTGTGTTGTGCCCTGCCTGCGTTGGTGTGTGTGTTGTACCTTGCCTGCGTTGGAGTGTGTGTTGTGCCTTGCCTGCGTGGGTGTGTGTGTTGTGCCTTGCCTGCATAGGTGTGTGTGTTGTACCTTGCCTGCGTGGGAGTGTGTGTTGTACCTTGCCTGCGTGGGTGTGTGTGTTGTGCCTTGCCTGCGTGGGTGTGTGTGTTGTACCTTGCCTGCGTGGGAGTGTGTGTTGTACCTTGCCTGCGTGGGAGTGTGTGTTGTACCTTGCCTGCGTGGGAGTGTGTGTTGTACCTTGCCTGCGTGGGTGTGTGTGTTGTACCTTGCCTGCGTGGGAGTGTGTGTTGTACCTTGCCTGCGTGGGTGTGTGTGTTGTACCTTGCCTGCGTGGGTGTGTGTGTTGTGCCTTGCCTGCGTGGGTGTGTGTGTTGTACCTTGTCTGCGTGGGAGTGTGTGTTGTACCTTGCCTGTGTGGGAGAGTGTGTTGTACCTTGCCTGCGTGGGAGTGTGTGTTGTACCTTGCCTGCGTGTGTGTGTGTGTTGTGCCTTGCCTGCGTGATTGTGTGTGTTGTGCCTTGCCTGCGTGGGTGTGTGTGTTGTGCCTTGCCTGCGTGTGTGTGTGTGTGTGTGTGTGTTGTGCCTTGCCTGCGTGGGAGTGTGTGTTGTGCCTTGCCTGCGTGAGTGTGTGTGTTGTGCCTTGCCTGCGTGTGTGTGTGTGTTGTGCCTTGCCTGCGTGATTGTGTGTGTTGTGCCTTGCCTGCGTGGGTGTGTGTGTTGTGCCTTGCCTGCGTGTGTTTGTGTGTGTGTGTGTGTTGTGCCTTGCCTGCGTGGGAGTGTGTGTTGTGCCTTGCCTGCGTGTGTGTGTGTGTTGTGCCTTGCCTGCGTGAGTATGTGTGTTGTGCCTTGCCTGCGTGGGTGTGTGTGTTGTGCCTTGCCTGAGTGTGTGTGTGTCTTGTGTCTTGCCTGAGTGTGTGTGTGTCTTGTGCCTTGCCTGAGTGTGTGTGTGTCTTGTGTCTTGCCTGAGTGTGTGTGTGTGTGTCTAGTGCCTTGCCTGAGTGCGTGTGTGTCTTGTGTCTTGGCTGAGTGTGTGTGTGTCTTGTGCCTTGCTTGAGTGTGAGTGTGTCTTGTGCCTTGCCTGAGTGTGTGTGTGTCTTGTGTCTTGCCTGAGTGTGTGTGTGTCTTGTGCCTTGCCTGACTGTGTGTGTGTCTTGTGTCTTGCCTGAGTGTGTGTGTGTCTTGTGCCTTGCCTGAGTGTGTGTGTGTCTTGTGTCTTGCATGAGTGTGTGTGTGTGTGTCTTGTGCCTTGCCTGAGTGTGTGTGTGTGTGTCTTGTGTCTTGCCTGAGTGTGTGTGTGTGTGTCTTGTGCCTTGCCTGAGTGTGTGTGTGTCTTGTGCCTTACCTGAGTGTGTGTGTGTCTTGTGTCTTGCCTGAGTGTGTGTGTGTGTGTCTTGTGTCTTGCCTGAGTGTGTGTGTGTGTGTGTTGTGTCTTGCCTGAGTGTGTGTGTGTGTGTCTCGTGCCTTGCCTGAGTGTGTGTGTGTCTCGTGCCTTGCCTGAGTGTGTGTGTATCTTGTGCATTGCTTGAGTGTATGTGTGTCTTGTGCCTTGCCTGAGTGTGTGTGTGTCTTGTGCCTTGCCTGAGTGTGTGTGTGTCTTGTCTCTTGCCTGAGTGTGTGTGTGTCTTGTGTCTTGCCTGAGTGTGTGTGTGTCTTGTGCCTTGCCTGAGTGTGTGTGTGTCTTGTGTCTTGCCTGAGTGTGTGTGTGTCTTGTGTCTTGCCTGAGTGTGTGTGTGTCTTGTGCCTTGCCTGAGTGTGTGTGTGTCTTGTTTCTTGCCTGAGTGTGTGTGTTTCTTGTGCCTTGCCTGAGTGTGTGTGTGTCTTGTGTCTTGCCTGAGTGTGTGTGTGTCTTGTGCCTTGCCTGAGTGTGTGTGTGTCTTGTTTCTTGCCTGAGTGTGTGTGTTTCTTGTGCCTTGCCTGAGTGTGTGTGTGTCTTGTGTCTTGCCTGAGTGTGTGTGTGTCTTGTGCCTTGCCTGAGTGTGTGTGTGTCTTGTGCCTTGCCTGAGTGTGTGTGTGTCTTGTCCTTTGTCTGAGTGTGTGTGTGTCTTGTCCTTTGTCTGAGTGGGTGTGTGTCTTGTGCTTTGTCTGAGTGGGTGTGTGTCTTGTCCTTTGTCTGAGTGTGTGTGTGTCTTGTGCCTTGCCTGAGTGTGTGTGTGTCTTGTCCTTTGTCTGAGTGTGTGTGTGTCTTGTGCCTTGCCTGAGTGTGTGTGTGTCTTCTCCTTTGTCTGAGTGTGTGTGTGTGTCTTGTGCCTTGCCTGAGTGGGTGTGTGTCTTGTCCTTTGTCTGAGTGTGTGTGTGTCTTGTGTCTTGCCTGAGTGTGTGTGTGTCTTGTGCCTTGCCTGAGTGTGTGTGTGTCTTGTGTCTTGCCTGAGTGTGTGTGTGTCTTGTGTCTTGCCTGAGTGGGTGTGTGTCTTGTGCCTTGCCTGTGTGTGTGTGTCTTGTGTCTTGCCTGAGTGTGTGTGTGTCTTGTGGCTTGCCTGAGTGTGTGTGTGTCTTGTGCTTTGTCTGAGTGTGTGTGTGTCTTGTGCTTTGTCTGAGTGTGTGTGTGTCTTGTGCTTTGTCTGAGTGTGTGTGTATCTTGTGCCTTGCCTGAGTGGGTGTGTGTCTTGTGTCTTGCCTGAGTGGGTGTGTGTCTTGTGTCTTGCCTGCGTAGGTGTGTGTCCTGTGCCTTGCCTGAGTGTGTGTGTGTGTCTTGTGCGTTGATTGCGTGTGTGTGTGTCTCTTGCCTGGCATACCTGTGTGTGTGTGCTTTGTGCCTTGCCTGAGTGTGTGTGTGTCTTGTGCCTTGCCTGAGTGTGTGTGTGTCTCGTGCCTTGCCTGAGTGTGTGTGTGTCTTGTGTCTTGCCTGAGTGTGTGTGTGTCTTGTGTCTTGCCTGTGTGTGTGTGTGTCTTGTGTCTTGCCTGAGTGGGTGTGTGTCTTGTGCCTTGCCTGAGTGTGTGTGTGTCTTGTGTCTTGCCTGAGTGTGTGTGTGTCTTGTGCCTTGCCTGAGTGTGTGTGTGTCTTGTGTCTTGCCTGAGTGTGTGTGTGTCTTGTGCCTTGCCTGAGTGTGTGTGTGTCTTGTGTCTTGCCTGAGTGTGTGTGTGTGTGTCTTGTGCCTTGCCTGAGTGTGTGTGTGTCTTGTGTCTTGGCTGAGTGTGTGTGTGTCTTGTGCCTTGCTTGAGTGTGAGTGTGTCTTGTGCCTTGCCTGAGTGTGTGTGTGTCTTGTGTCTTGCCTGAGTGTGTGTGTGTCTTGTGCCTTGCCTGACTGTGTGTGTGTCTTGTGTCTTGCCTGAGTGTGTGTGTGTCTTGTGCCTTGCCTGAGTGTGTGTGTGTCTTGTGTCTTGCCTGAGTGTGTGTGTGTGTGTCTTGTGCCTTGCCTGAGTGTGTGTGTGTGTGTCTTGTGTCTTGCCTGAGTGTGTGTGTGTGTGTCTTGTGCCTTGCCTGAGTGTGTGTGTGTCTTGTGCCTTACCTGAGTGTGTGTGTGTCTTGTGTCTTGCCTGAGTGTGTGTGTGTGTGTCTTGTGTCTTGCCTGAGTGTGTGTGTGTGTGTGTTGTGTCTTGCCTGAGTGTGTGTGTGTGTGTCTCGTGCCTTGCCTGAGTGTGTGTGTGTCTCGTGCCTTGCCTGAGTGTGTGTGTATCTTGTGCATTGCTTGAGTGTATGTGTGTCTTGTGCCTTGCCTGAGTGTGTGTGTGTCTTGTGCCTTGCCTGAGTGTGTGTGTGTCTTGTGTCTTGCCTGAGTGTGTGTGTGTCTTGTGCCTTGCCTGAGTGTGTGTGTGTCTTGTGTCTTGCCTGAGTGTGTGTGTGTCTTGTGCCTTGCCTGAGTGTGTGTGTGTCTTGTGTCTTGCCTGAGTGTGTGTGTTTCTTGTGCCTTGCCTGAGTGTGTGTGTGTCTTGTGTCTTGCCTGAGTGTGTGTGTTTCTTGTGCCTTGCCTGAGTTTGTGTTTCAGGTGCCTTGCTTGCGTGGGAGTGTGTCCTTTGCCTTGCCTGAGTGTGTGTGTGTCTCGTGCCTTGCCTGAGTGTGTGTGTATCTTGTGCCTTGCCTGAGTGTGTGTGTATCTTGTGCCTTGCCTGAGTGTGTGTGTGTCTTGTGCCTTGCCTGAGTGTGTGTGTGTCTTGTCTCTTGCCTCAGTGTGTGTCTTGTCTCTTGCCTGAGTGTGTGTCTTGTCTCTTGCCTGAGTGTGTGTCTTGTCTCTTGCCTGAGTGTGTGTCTTGTCTCTTGCCTGAGTGTGTGTCTTGTGCCTTGCCTGAGTGTGTGTCTTGTCTCTTGCCTGAGTGTGTGTCTTGTGCCTTGCCTGAGTGTGTGTGTGTCTTGTGTCTTGCCTGAGTGTGTGTGTGTCTTGTGTCTTGCCTGAGTGTGTGTGTGTCTTGTGTCTTGCCTGAGTGTGTGTGTGTCTTGTGCCTTGCCTGAGTGTGTGTCTTGTCCCTTGACTGAGTGTGAGTGTGTCTTGTGCCTTGCCGGCGTGGGTGTGTATTTTGTGCCTTGCCTGAGTGTGTGTCACGTGCCCTGCCTGCGTAGGTGTGTGTCCTGTGCCTTGCCTGAGTGGGTGTGTCCTGTGCCCTGAGTGAGTGTGTGTGTCATTTGCCTTGCCTGAGTGTGTGTGTGTCTTGTGACTTGCCTGCGTGGGCGTGTGTCTTGTGCCTTGCCTGCCTGGGTGTGTCTTGTGCCTTGCCTGAGATTGTGTTTCAGGTGCCTTGCTTGCGTGGGTGTGTGTCCTTTGCCTTGTCTGAGTTTGTGTGTGTCTCGTGCCTTGCCTGCGTGGGTGTGTGTCTTGTGCCTTGCCTGCGTGGGCGTGTGTCTTGTTCCTTGCCTGCCTGTTTGTGTGTGTCTTCTGCCTTGCCTGCGTGGGTGTGTGTCTTGTGCCCTGCCTGCGCGTGTGTGTGTGTGTTGTGCCTTGCCTGCGTGGGTGTGTGTGTTGTGCCTTGCTTGGGTGGATGCGAGTCTTGTGCCTTGACTGCGTGTGTGTGTGTTGTGCCTTGCCTGCGTGGGAGTGTGATGTACCTTGCCTGTGTGGGAGTGTCTTGTGCCTTGTCTGCGTGGGTGTGTGATGTACCTTGACTGCGTGGGAGTGTCTTGTGCCTCACCAACGTGGGTGTGTGTTGTGCCTTTCTTGCGTGGGAGTGTGTGTTGTGCCTTGCCTGCGTGGGTGTGTGTGTGTTGTGCCTTGCCTACGTGTGTATGTGTGTTGTGCCTTGCCTGCCTGTGTGTGTGTGTTGTGCCTTGCAATCGTGGGTGTGTGTGTTGTGCCTTGCCTGCGTGGGTGTGTGTGTTGTGCCTTGCCTGCGTGGGTGTGTGTGTTGTACCTTGCCTGCGTGGGAGTGTGTGTTGTACCTTCCCTGCGTGGGTGTGTGTGTTGTGCCTTGCCTGCGTGGGTGTGTGTGTTGTGCCTTGCCTGCGTGGGTGTGTGTGTTGTACCTTGCCTGCATGGGTATGTGTGTTGTGCCTTGCTTGCGTGTGTGTGTGTTGTGCCTTGCCTGCGTGGGTGTGTGTGTTGTGCCTTGCCTGCGTGTGTGTGTGTGTTGTGCCTTGCCTGCGTGTGTGTGTGTGTTGTGCCTTGCCTGCGTAGGTGTGTGTTTTGTGCCTTGCCTGCGTGTGTGTGTGTGTGTTGTGCCTTGCCTGCGTGGGTGTGTGTGTTGTGCCTTGCCTGCGTGTGTGTGTGTGTGTTGTGCCTTGCCTGCGTGTGTGTGTGTGTTGTGCCTTGCCTGCGTGGGTGTGTGTGTTGTGCCTTGCCTGCGTGGGTGTGTGTGTTGTGCCTTGCCTGCGTGTGTGTGTGTGTTGTGCCTTGCCTGCGTGTGTGTGTGTGTTGTGCCTTGCCTGCGTGGGTGTGTGTGTTGTGCCTTGCCTGCGTGCGTGTGTGTGTGTGTGTTGTGCCTTGCCTGCGTGGGTGTGTGTGTTGTGCCTTGCCTGCGTGGGTGTGTGTGTTGTACCTTGCCTGCGTGGGAGTGTGTGTTGTGCCTTGCCTGCGTGGGTGTGTGTGTTGTGCCTTGCCTGCGTGGGAGTGTGTGTTGTACCTTGCCTGCGTGGGTGTGTGTATTGTACCTTGCCTGCGTGGTGTGTGTGTTGTGCCTTGCCTGCGTGGGTGTGTGTGTTGTTTGCCTGCGTGGGTGTGTGTGTTGTTCCTTGCCTGCGTGGGTGTGTGTGTTGTGCCTTGCCTGCGTGGGAGTGTGTGTTGTGCCTTGCCTGCGTGTGTGTGTGTGTTGTGCCTTGCCTGCGTGGGAGTGTGTGTTGTTTACCTGTGTCTTGCCTGCGTGGGTGTGTGTGTTGTGCCTTGACTGCGTGTGTGTGTGTGTTGTGCCTTGCCTGCATGTGTGTGTGTGTTGTGCCTTGCCTGCGTGTGTGTGTGTGTTGTGCCTTGCCTGCGTGTGTGTGTGTGTTGTGCCTTGCCTGCGTGGGAGTGTGTGTTGTGCCTTGCCTGCGTGTGTGTGTGTGTTGTGCCTTGCCTGCGTGAGTGTGTGTGTTGTGCCTTGCCTGCGTGGGTGTGTGTGTTGTGCCTTGCCAGCGTGGGAGTGTGTGTTGTGCCTTGCCTGCGTGAGTGTGTGTGTTGTGCCTTGCCTGCGTGGGAGTGTGTGTTGTGCCTTACCTGCGTGTGTGTGTGTGTGTTGTGCCTTGCCTGCGTGGGTGTGTGTGTTGTGCCTTGCCTGCGTGTGTGTGTGTGTGTGTGTGTGTTGTGCCTTGCCTGCGTGGGAGTGTGTGTTGTGCCTTGCCTGCGTGTGTGTGTGTGTGTGTGTGTTGTGCCCTGCCTGCGTTGGTGTGTGTGTTGTACCTTGCCTGCGTGGGAGTGTGTGTTTTGCCTTGCCTGCGTGGGTGTGTGTGTTGTGCCTTGCCTGCATAGGTGTGTGTGGTGGACCTTGCCTGCGTGGGAGTGTGTGTTGTACCTTGCCTGCGTGGGTGTGTGTGTTGTGCCTTGCCTGCGTGGGTGTGTGTGTTGTACCTTGCCTGCGTGGGAGTGTGTGTTGTACCTTGCCTGCGTGGGAGTGTGTGTTGTACCTTGCCTGCGTGGGAGTGTGTGTTGTACCTTCCTGCGTGGGTGTGTGTGTTGTACCTTGCCTGCGTGGGAGTGTGTGTTGTACCTTGCCTGCGTGGGTGTGTGTGTTGTACCTTGCCTGCGTGGGTGTGTGTGTTGTGCCTTGCCTGCGTGGGTGTGTGTGTTGTACCTTGTCTGCGTGGGAGTGTGTGTTGTACCTTGCCTGTGTGGGAGAGTGTGTTGTACCTTGCCTGCGTGGGAGTGTGTGTTGTACCTTGCCTGCGTGTGTGTGTGTGTGTTGTGCCTTGCCTGCGTGAGTGTGTGTGTTGTGCCTTGCCTGCGTGTGTGTGTGTGTTGTGCCTTGCCTGCGTGATTGTGTGTGTTGTGCCTTGCCTGCGTGGGTGTGTGTGTTGTGCCTTGCCTGCGTGTGTGTGTGTGTGTGTGTGTGTTGAGCCTTGCCTGCGTGGGAGTGTGTGTTGTGCCTTGCCTGCGTGTTTGTGTGTGTTGTGCCTTGCCTGCGTGGGTGTGTGTGTTGTGCCTTGCCTGCGTGGGTGTGTGTGTTGTGCCTTGCCTGCGTGCGTGTGTGTGTGTGTGTGTGTGTTGTGCCTTTCCTGCGTGGGAGTGTGTGTTGTGCCTTGCCTGCGTGTGTGTGTGTGTTGTGCCTTGCCTGCGTGGGTGTGTGTGTTGTGCCTTGCCTGCGTGTGTGTGTGTGTGTGTGTGTGTTGTGCCTTGCCTGCGTGTGTGTGTGTGTGTGTGTGTGTGTGTTGTGCCCTGCCTGCGTTGGTGTGTGTGTTGTACCTTGCCTGCGTGGGAGTGTGTGTTGTGCCTTGCCTGCGTGGGTGTGTGTGTTGTGCCTTGCCTGCATAGGTGTGTGTGTTGTACCTTGCCTGCGTGGGAGTGTGTGTTGTACCTTGCCTGCGTGGGTGTGTGTGTTGTGCCTTGCCTGCGTGGGTGTGTGTGTTGTACCTTGCCTGCGTGGGAGTGTGTGTTGTACCTTGCCTGCGTGGGAGTGTGTGTTGTACCTTGCCTGCGTGGGAGTGTGTGTTGTACCTTGCCTGCGTGGGTGTGTGTGTTGTACCTTGCCTGCGTGGGAGTGTGTGTTGTACCTTGCCTGCGTGGGTGTGTGTGTTGTACCTTGCCTGCGTGGGTGTGTGTGTTGTGCCTTGCCTGCGTGGGTGTGTGTGTTGTACCTTGTCTGCGTGGGAGTGTGTGTTGTACCTTGCCTGTGTGGGAGAGTGTGTTGTACCTTGCCTGCGTGGGAGTGTGTGTTGTACCTTGCCTGCGTGTGTGTGTGTGTTGTGCCTTGCCTGCGTGATTGTGTGTGTTGTGCCTTGCCTGCGTGGGTGTGTGTGTTGTGCCTTGCCTGCGTGTGTGTGTGTGTGTGTGTGTGTTGTGCCTTGCCTGCGTGGGAGTGTGTGTTGTGCCTTGCCTGCGTGAGTGTGTGTGTTGTGCCTTGCCTGCGTGTGTGTGTGTGTTGTGCCTTGCCTGCGTGATTGTGTGTGTTGTGCCTTGCCTGCGTGGGTGTGTGTGTTGTGCCTTGCCTGCGTGTGTGTGTGTGTGTGTGTGTGTTGTGCCTTGCCTGCGTGGGAGTGTGTGTTGTGCCTTGCCTGCGTGTGTGTGTGTGTTGTGCCTTGCCTGCGTGAGTGTGTGTGTTGTGCCTTGCCTGCGTGGGTGTGTGTGTTGTGCCTTGCCTGCGTGTGTGTGTGTGTGTGTGTGTGTGTTGTGCCTTTCCTGCGTGGGAGTGTGTGTTGTGCCTTGCCTGCGTGTGTGTGTGTGTTGTGCCTTGCCTGCGTGGGTGTGTGTGTTGTGCCTTGCCTGCGTGTGTGTGTGTGTGTGTGTGTTGTGCCTTGCCTGCGTGTGTGTGTGTGTGTGTGTGTGTTGTGCCCTGCCTGCGTTGGTGTGTGTGTTGTACCTTGCCTGCGTGGGAGTGTGTGTTGTGCCTTGCCTGCGTGGGTGTGTGTGTTGTGCCTTGCCTGCGTGGGTGTGTGTGTTGTACCTTGCCTGCGTGGGAGTGTGTGTTGTACCTTGCCTGCGTGGGTGTGTGTGTTGTGCCTTGCCTGCATGGGTGTGTGTGTTGTACCTTGCCTGCGTGGGAGTGTGTGTTGTACCTTGCCTGCGTGGGAGTGTGTGTTGTACCTTGCCTGCGTGGGAGTGTGTGTTGTACCTTGCCTGCGTGGGTGTGTGTGTTGTACCTTGCCTGCGTGGGAGTGTGTGTTGTACCTTGCCTGCGTGGGTGTGTGTGTTGTACCTTGCCTGCGTGGGTGTGTGTGTTGTGCCTTGCCTGCGTGGGTGTGTGTGTTGTACCTTGCCTGCGTGGGAGTGTGTGTTGTACCTTGCCTGCGTGTGTGTGTGTGTTGTGCCTTGCCTGCGTGAGTGTGTGTGTTGTGCCTTGCCTGCGTGTGTGTGTGTGTTGTGCCTTGCCTGCGTGGGAGTGTGTGTTGTACCTTGCCTGCGTAGGTGTGTGTTTTGTGCCTTGCCTGCGTGTGTGTGTTTGTGTTGTGCCTTGCCTGCGTGGGTGTGTGCGTTGTGCCTTGCCTGCGTGGGTGTGTGTGTTGTGCCTTGCCTACGTGGGTGCGTGTGTTGTGCCTTGCCTGCGTGGGAGTGTGTGTTGTGCCTTGCCTGCGTGGGTGTGTGTGTGTTGTGCCTTGCCTGCGTGGGAGTGTGTGTTGTGCCTTGCCTGCGTGAGTGTGTGTGTTGTGCCTTGCCTGCGTGGGTGTGTGTGTTGTGTCTTGCCTGCGTGGGTGTGTGTGTTGTGCCTTGCCTGCGTGAGTGTGTGTGTTGTGCCTTGCCTGCGTGGGTGTGTGTGTTGTGCCTTGCCTGCGTGAGTGTGTGTGTTGTGCCTTGCCTGCGTGGGAGTGTGTGTTGTGCCTTGGCTGCGTGTGTGTGTGTGTTGTGCCTTGCCTGCGTGGGAGGGTGTGTTGTGCCTTGCCTGCGTGTGTGTGTGTGTTGTGCCTTGCCTGCGTGAGTGTGTGTGTTGTGCCTTGCCTGCGTGGGTGTGTGTGTTGTGCCTTGCCTGCGTGGGAGTGTGTGTTGTGCCTTGCCTGCTTGAGTGTGTGTGTTGTGCCTTGCCTGCGTGGGAGTGTGTGTTGTGCCTTACCTGCGTGTGTGTGTGTGTTGTGCCTTGCCTGCGTGGGTGTGTGTCTTGTGCCTTGCCTGCGTGGGTGTGTGTGTTGTGCCTTGCCTGCGTGTGCGTGTGTGTTGTGCCTTGCCTGCGTGGGTGTGTGTGTTGTGCCTTGCCTGCGTGTGTGTGTGTGTGTGTGTGTTGTGCCTTGCCTGCGTGGGAGTGTGTGTTGTGCCTTGCCTGCGTGTGTGTGTGTGTGTGTGTTGTGCCCTGCCTGCGTTGGTGTGTGTGTTGTACCTTGCCTGCGTGGGAGTGTGTGTTGTGCCTTGCCTGCGTGGGTGTGTGTGTTGTGCCTTGCCTGCATAGGTGTGTGTGTTGTACCTTGCCTGCGTGGGAGTGTGTGTTGTACCTTGCCTGCGTGGGTGTGTGTGTTGTGCCTTGCCTGCGTGGGTGTGTGTGTTGTACCTTGCCTGCGTGGGAGTGTGTGTTGTACCTTGCCTGCGTGGGTGTGTGTGTTGTACCTTGCCTGCGTGGGAGTGTGTGTTGTACCTTGCCTGCGTGGGTGTGTGTGTTGTACCTTGCCTGCGTGGGAGTGTGTGTTGTACCTTGCCTGCGTGGGTGTGTGTGTTGTGCCTTGCCTGCGTGGGTGTGTGTGTTGTACCTTGTCTGCGTGGGAGTGTGTGTTGTACCTTGCCTGTGTGGGAGAGTGTGTTGTACCTTGCCTGCGTGGGAGTGTGTGTTGTACCTTGCCTGCGTGTGTGTGTGTGTGTTGTGCCTTGCCTGCGTGAGTGTGTGTGTTGTGCCTTGTCTGCGTGTGTGTGTGTGTTGTGCCTTGCCTGCGTGATTGTGTGTGTTGTGCCTTGCCTGCGTGGGTGTGTGTGTTGTGCCTTGCCTGCGTGTGTTTGTGTGTGTGTGTGTGTTGTGCCTTGCCTGCGTGGGAGTGTGTGTTGTGCCTTGCCTGCGTGTGTGTGTGTGTTGTGCCTTGCCTGCGTTAGTGTGTGTGTTGTGCCTTGCCTGCGTGGGTGTGTGTGTTGTGCCTTGCCTGCGTGTGTGTGTGTGTGTGTGTGTGTGTTGTGCCTTTCCTGCGTGGGAGTGTGTGTTGTGCCTTGCCTGCGTGTGTGTGTGTGTTGTGCCTTGCCTGCGTGGGTGTGTGTGTTGTGCCTTGCCTGCGTGTGTGTGTGTGTGTGTTGTGCCTTGCCTGCGTGTGTGTGTGTGTGTGTGTGTGTGTTGTGCCCTGCCTGCGTTGGTGTGTGTGTTGTACCTTGCCTGCGTGGGAGTGTGTGTTGTGCCTTGCCTGCGTACGTGTGTGTGTTGTGCCTTGCCTGCGTGGGTGTGTGTGTTGTACCTTGCCTGCGTGGGAGTGTGTGTTGTACCTTGCCTGCGTGGGTGTGTGTGTTGTGCCTTGCCTGCATGGGTGTGTGTGTTGTACCTTTCCTGCGTGGGAGTGTGTGTTGTACCTTGCCTGCGTGGGAGTGTGTGTTGTACCTTGCCTGCGTGGGAGTGTGTGTTGTACCTTGCCTGCGTGGGTGTGTGTGTTGTACCTTGCCTGCGTGGGAGTGTGTGTTGTACCTTGCCTGCGTGGGTGTGTGTGTTGTGCCTTGCCTGCGTGGGTGTGTGTGTTGTACCTTGCCTGCGTGTGTGTGTGTGTTGTGCCTTGCCTGCGTGAGTGTGTGTGTTGTGCCTTGCCTGCGTGTGTGTGTGTGTTGTGCCTTGCCTGCGTGAGTGTGTGTGTTGTGCCTTGCCTGCGTGGGTGTGTGTGTTGTGCCTTGCCTGCGTGTGTGTGTGTGTGTGTGTGTTGTGCCTTGCCTGCGTGGGAGTGTGTGTTGTGCCTTGCCTGCGTGTGTGTGTGTGTTGTGCCTTGCCTGCGTGAGAGTGTGTGTTGTGCCTTGCCTGCGTGGGTGTGTGTGTTGTGTCTTGCCTGCGTGTGTGTGTGTGTGTGTGTTGTGTGCCTTGCCTGCGTGGGAGTGTGTGTTGTGCCTTGCCTGCGTGTGTGTGTGCGTGTGTGTGTGTTGTGCCTTGCCTGCGTGGGAGTGTGTGTTGTGCCTTGCCTGCGTGTGTGTGTGTGTGTTGTGCCTTGCCTGCGTGGGTGTGTGTGTTTTGCCTTGCCTGCGTGTGTGTGTGTGTGTTGTGCCTTGCCTGCGTGGGTGTGTGTGTTGTGCCTTGCCTGCGTGGGTGTGTGTTGTGCCTTGCCTGCGTGGATGTGAGTTTTGTGCCTTGCCTGCGTGGGTGTGTGTGTGTTGTGCCTTGCCTGCGTGGGTGTGTGTGTTGTGCCTTGCCTGCGTGGGTGTGTGTGTTGTACCTTGCCTGCGTGGGTGTGTGTGTTGTACCTTGCCTGCGTGGGTGTGTGTGTTGTACCTTGCCTGCGTGGGTGTGTGTGTTGTACCTTGCCTGCGTTGGTGTGTGTGTTGTACCTTGCCTGCGTGGGTGTGTGTGTTGTGCCTTGCCTGCGTGGGAGTGTGTGTTGTACCTTGCCTGCGTTGGTGTGTGTGTTGTGCCTTGCCTGCGTGGGAGTGTGTGTTGTACCTTGCCTGCTTGGGTGTGTGTGTTGTACCTTGCCTGCGTGGGTGTGTGTGTTGTGCCTTGCCTGCGTGGGTGTGTGTGTTGTACCTTGCTTGCGTGGGTGTGTGTGTTGTACCTTGCCTGCGTGGGTGTGTGTGTTGTGCCTTGCCTGCGTGGGTGTGTGTGTTGTACCTTGCCTGCGTGGGTGTGTGTGTTGTACCTTGCCTGCGTGGGTGTGTGTGTTGTGCCTTGCCTGCGTGGGTGTGTGTGTTGTGCCTTGCCTGCGTGGGTGTGTGTGTTGTACCTTGCCTGCGTGGGTGTGTGTGTTGTACCTTGCCTGCGTGGGTGTGTGTGTTGTGCCTTGCCTGCGTGGGTGTGTGTGTTGTGCCTTGCCTGCGTGTGTGTGTGTGGGAGTGTGTGTTGTACCTTGCCTGCGTGGGTGTGTGTGTTGTGCCTTGCCTGCGTGGGTGTGTGTGTTGTGCCTTGCCTGCGTGGGTGTGTGTGTTGTACCTTGCCTGCGTGGGTGTGTGTGTTGTACCTTGCCTGCGTGGGTGTGTGTGTTGTGCCTTGCCTGCGTTGGTGTGTGTGTTGTACCTTGCCTGCGTGGGTGTGTGTGTTGTGCCTTACCTGCGTGGGAGTGTGTGTTGTACCTTGCCTGCGTTGGTGTGTGTGTTGTACCTTGCCTGCGTGGGAGTGTGTGTTGTACCTTTCCTGCGTGGGTGTGTGTGTTGTACCTTGCCTGCGTGGGTGTGTGTTGTGCCTTGCCTGCGTGGGTGTGTGTGTTGTGCCTTGCCTGCGTGGGAGTGTGTGTTGTACCTTGCCTGCGTGGGTGTGTGTGTTGTGCCTTACCTGCGTGGGAGTGTGTGTTGTGCCTTGCCTGCGTTGGTGTGTGTGTTGTGCCTTGCCTGCGTTGGTGTGTGTGTTGTGCCTTGCCTGCGTGGGTGTGTGTGTTGTACCTTGCCTGCGTGGGTGTGTGTGTGTTGTACCTTGCCTGCGTGGGTGTGTGTGTTGTGCCTTGCCTGCGTTGGTGTGTGTGTTGTACCTTGCCTGCGTTGGTGTGTGTGTTGTGCCTTGCCTGCGTGGGAGTGTGTGTTGTGCCTTGCCTGCGTTGGTGTGTGTGTTGTGCCTTGCCTGCGTGGGAGTGTGTGTTGTGCCTTGCCTGCGTTGGTGTGTGTGTTGTGCCTTGCCTACGTGGGAGTGTGTGTTGTGCCTTGCCTGCGTGGGAGTGTGTGTTGTGCCTTGCCTGCGTTGGTTTGTGTGTTGTGCCTTGCCTGCGTTGGTGTGTGTGTTGTGCCTTGCCTGCGTGGGAGTGTGTGTTGTACCTTGCCTGCGTGGGAGTGTGTGTTGTACCTTTCCTGCGTGGGTGTGTGTCTTTGAGTGTATGTGTACTCTCCTGTATATGGTTGTATGGGTCGAGTCACAGCTCCTGGCCCAGCCTATCTCTTGATTACTACAGCCTTGTCGTACCTTTTAATGTGTATGACTCCCACCTCTACCACTTCACTCTCCAGATTGCTCCACTTCCTGACAACACTGAGGCTAAAGTAATACTTCCTAACATCTCTGTTATTCAACTGATTCTTCAATTTCCAACTTTGCTTTCCTGTTCTTATTTCCCAACTTTGAACCATTCTGCCTGTGAGTGTGTGTTTGTGTGCGTTTGTGTGTGTGTGTGTGTGTGTGTGTGTGTGTGTGTGTGTGTGTGTGTGTGTGTGTGTGTGTGCTCCCGCTTAGAGTTTTGCCGGGGTCAACATCCCCGCGGCTTGATCGACCAGGCTGTTGCAGTTGGTCGCACGCAATCCAACGTACGAGCCACTCCCCGGCTGGCCAGGCACTGTATGTGTACTCACGTAAATGTGGTTGCAGAGCGTAGTCTTATCTCCTGCCCCTGCTCTTCGCTGGTCGCTACTAGGTTCATTCTCCTGGGTTCGAGAGCTTTATCTTAATTTTTCTTAAAGCTATGTAAGGATCCTAAATAACAGTGGTGCCTGTCCAGCGTGCTTCGTTGTGCTCCGGGTTTTCTCGTGTTTTCACGGTCGCTCTTACGTGCTAGACCTTTAATTTGTGTCATCAATCCTATACGATACATCCCTCTAGCGCCTGGAACCAATCTTGGGCAGAAAATATTATATACTGAGTCAAAAAAGGAGAATTAGTGTGCACTACCTAGCAGAGTTTACTGCCAGAGGGGAATCATAGGCCTAGTGTGCCGTGTGCAAAATAATAATAATAGAACTTTTCTTTGTCAGAGGAGAGAAAGTCTCCCTGATAATATTGTGTATACATAGTGTATAGTGTATACTACAGTGGCACCGTATAATACATAGTGTTATAGTGTATAGTACAGTGGCACCGTAGTATACATAGTGTATAGTGTATACTACAGTGACACCGTATAATACATAGTGTTATAGTGTATACTACAGTGGCACCCTAGTATACATAGTGTTATAGTGTATACTACAGTGGCACCCTAGTATACATAGTGATATAGGGTATACTACAGTGGCACCCTAGTATACATAGTGTTATAGTGTATACTACAGTGGCACCCTAGTATACATAGTGATATAGGGTATACTACAGTGGCACCCTAGTATATAGAAAATAAATGCTAAAGTGTCATTTAAAACAGGTGTAATTCAAACTGAAGTGATAAGCCTAAAGAGGCAGGTGCCAGAAGTCACCAGAAACTTACCACACAGGTCAGCTGTTTTAATAATCTTCCTGGCCTGCTAGTGTACCTCGCATATAATGTTACTGGCCTGCTAGTGTACCTCGCATATAATCTTCCTGGCCTGCTAGTGTACCTCGCATATAATCTTCCTGGCCTGCTAGTGTACCTCGCATATAATCTTCCTGGCCTGCTAGTGTACCTCGCATATAATCTTCCTGGCCTGCTAGTGTACCTCGCATATAATCTTCCTGGCCTGCTAGTGTACCTCGCATATAATCTTCCTGGCCTGCTAGTGTACCTCGCATATAATCTTCCTGGCCTGCTAGTGTACCTCGCATATAATCTTCCTGGCCTGCTAGTGTACCTCGCATATAATCTTCCTGGCCTGCTAGTGTACCTCGCATATAATCTTCCTGGCCTGCTAGTGTACCTCGCATATAATCTTCCTGGCCTGCTAGTGTACCTCGCATATAATCTTCCTGGCCTGCTAGTGTACCTCGCATATAATCTTCCTGGCCTGCTAGTGTACTTCGCATATAATCTTCCTGGCCTGCTAGTGTACTTCGCATATAATCTTCCTGGCCTGCTAGTGTACCTCGCATATAATCTTCCTGGCCTGCTAGTGTACCTCGCATATAATCTTCCTGGCCTGCTAGTGTACTTCGCATATAATCTTCCTGTCCTGCTAGTGTACCTCGCATATAATCTTCCTGGCCTGCTAGTGTACCTCGCATATAATCTTCCTGGCCTGCTAGTGTACCTCGCATATAATCTTCCTGGCCTGCTAGTGTACCTCGCATATAATCTTCCTGGCCTGCTAGTGTACCTCGCATATAATCTTCCTGGCCTGCTAGTGTACCTCGCATATAATCTTCCTGGCCTGCTAGTGTACCTCGCATATAATCTTCCTGGCCTGCTAGTGTACCTCGCATATAATCTTCCTGGCCTGCTAGTGTACCTCGCATATAATGTTCCTGGCCTGCTAGTGTACCTCGCATATAATCTTCCTGGCCTGCTAGTGTACTTCGCATATAATCTTCCTGGCCTGCTAGTGTACTTCGCATATAATCTTCCTGGCCTGCTAGTGTACCTCGCATATAATCTTCCTGGCCTGCTAGTGTACCTCGCATATAATCTTCCTGGCCTGCTAGTGTACTTCGCATATAATCTTCCTGGCCTGCTAGTGTACCTCGCATATAATCTTCCTGGCCTGCTAGTGTACCTCGCATATAATCTTCCTGGCCTGCTAGTGTACCTCGCATATAATCTTCCTGGCCTGCTAGTGTACTTCGCATATAATCTTCCTGGCCTACTAGTGTACCTCGCATATAATCTTCCTGGCCTGCTAGTGTACTTCGCATATAATCTTCCTGGCCTGCTAGTGTACCTCGCATATAATCTTCCTGGCCTGCTAGTGTACCTCGCATATAATCTTCCTGGCCTGCTAGTGTACCTCGCATATAATCTTCCTGGCCTGCTAGTGTACCTCGCATATAATCTTCCTGGCCTGCTAGTGTACCTCGCATATAATCTTCCTGGCCTGCTAGTGTACCTCGCATATAATCTTCCTGGCCTGCTAGTGTACCTCGCATATAATCTTCCTGGCCTGCTAGTGTACCTCGCATATAATCTTCCTGGCCTGCTAGTGTACCTCGCATATAATCTTCCTGGCCTGCTAGTGTACCTCGCATATAATCTTCCTGGCCTGCTAGTGTACCTCGCATATAATCTTCCTGGCCTGCTAGTGTACCTCGCATATAATCTTCCTGGCCTGCTAGTGTACCTCGCATATAATCTTCCTGGCCTGCTAGTGTACCTCGCATATAATCTTCCTGGCCTGCTAGTGTACCTCGCATATAATCTTCCTGGCCTGCTAGTGTACCTCGCATATAATCTTCCTGGCCTGCTAGTGTACCTCCCATATAATCTTCCTGGCCTGCTAGTGTACCTCGCATATAATCTTCCTGGCCTGCTAGTGTACCTCGCATATAATCTTCCTGGCCTGCTAGTGTACCTCGCATATAATCTTCCTGGCCTGCTAGTGTACCTCGCATATAATCTTCCTGGCCTGCTAGTGTACCTCGCATATAATCTTCCTGGCCTGCTAGTGTACCTCGCATATAAACTTCCTGGCCTGCTAGTGTACCTCGCATATAAACTTCCTGGCCTGCTAGTGTACCTCGCATATAATCTTCCTGGCCTGCTAGTGTACCTCGCATATAATCTTCCTGGCCTGCTAGTGTACTTCGCATATAATCTTCCTGGCCTGCTAGTGTACCTCGCATATAATCTTCCTGGCCTGCTAGTGTACCTCGCATATAATCTTCCTGGCCTGCTAGTGTACCTCGCATATAATCTTCCTGGCCTGCTAGTGTACCTCGCATATAATCTTCCTGGCCTGCTAGTGTACCTCGCATATAATCTTCCTGGCCTGCTAGTGAACCTCGCATATAATCTTCCTGGCCTGCTAGTGTACCTCGCATATAATCTTCCTGGCCTGCTAGTGTACCTCGCATATAATCTTCCTGGCCTGCTAGTGTACCTCGCATATAATCTTCCTGGCCTGCTAGTGTACCTCGCATATAATCTTCCTGGCCTGCTAGTGTACCTCGCATATAATCTTCCTGGCCTGCTAGTGTACCTCGCATATAATGTTCCTGGCCTGCTAGTGTGCCTCGCATATAATCTTCCTGGCCTGCTAGTGTACCTCGCATATAATCTTCCTGGCCTGCTAGTGTACTTCGCATATAATCTTCCTGGCCTGCTAGTGTACCTCGCATATAATCTTCCTGGCCTGCTAGTGTACTTCGCATATAATCTTCCTGGCCTGCTAGTGTACCTCGCATATAATCTTCCTGGCCTGCTAGTGTACTTCGCATATAATCTTCCTGGCCTGCTAGTGTACCTCGCATATAATCTTCCTGGCCTGCTAGTGTACCTCGCATATAATCTTCCTGGCCTGCTAGTGTACCTCGCATATAATCTTCCTGGCCTGCTAGTGTACCTCGCATATAATCTTCCTGGCCTGCTAGTGTACCTCGCATATAAACTTCCTGGCCTGCTAGTGTACCTCGCATATAATATTCCTGGCCTGCTAGTGTACCTCGCATATAATCTTCCTGGCCTGCTAGTGTACCTCGCATATAATCTTCCTGGCCTGCTAGTGTACCTCGCATATAATCTTCCTGGCCTGCTAGTGTACCTCGCATATAATCTTCCTGGCCTGCTAGTATACTTCGCATATAATCTTCCTGGCCTGCTAGTGTACCTCGCATATAATCTTCCTGGCCTGCTAGTGTACTTCGCATATAATCTTCCTGGCCTGCTAGTGTACCTCGCATATAATCTTCCTGGCCTGCTAGTGTACTTCGCATATAATCTTCCTGGCCTGCTAGTGTACCTCGCATATAATCTTCCTGGCCTGCTAGTGTACCTCGCATATAATCTTCCTGGCCTGCTAGTGTACCTCGCATATAATCTTCCTGGCCTGCTAGTGTAACTGGCATATAATCTTCCTGGCTTGCTAGTGTACCTCGCATATAAACTTCCTTGCCTGCTAGTGTACCTCGCATATAATCCTCCTGGCCTGCTAGTGTACCTCGCATATAATCTTCCTGGCCTGCTAGTGTACCTCGCATATAATCTTCCTGGCCTGCTAGTGTACCTCGCATATAATCTTCCTGGCCTGCTAGTGTACCTCGCATATAATCTTCCTGGCCTGCTAGTGTACCTCACATATAATCTTCCTGGCCTGCTAGTGTACTTCGCATATAATCTTCCTGGCCTGCTAGTGTACCTCGCATATAATCTTCCTGGCCTGCTAGTGTACTTCGCATATAATCTTCCTGGCCTGCTAGTGTACCTCGCATATAATCTTCCTGGCCTGCTAGTGCACCTCGCATATAATCTAGTGATACCAGTGAATAGGAGAATTCAGTGTTGTAGTAGCAACTAACCAGTATTATAATGGTACTTAATGGAGTGGAGTGACTTTCATTAGTTTCTTTTTTCTTGAAATACCAGACGTATACTGTGAATTTCATATAACCTGTAGTTACCAGCGGTCGCAATATACACAACGAGAAGCAATTATTACTACAGAAAAAGCGTCTTTCCTCCAAAAATTCCACCAGTCAACTATAGTGATAATATAGCATTTATTGTGGTGGAGACGAAAAAAAACTAGTAAAGCTAGATACAGTGATCAATAAACAAGGGTTGAGGCTCGACCGTTCGTTATTGTAGGAGCTGCCAGCAATCACCGGTTCTTCAACACGCAAGTTATACTTTTGTATCAAATCACATATTACTCGGCTAGATAATTTCCAGTAGATCCTTCATGTGTTAGCCCAAATCACCGACCAGTATGTTTTAAATAATTGACCCTGATCAGATCCGACTGGTTCCGAACCCTTGTCTGGTCCGAACCCTTGACTGGTCCGAACCCTTGACTGGTCCAAACCCTTGACCGGTTTCAAACGGATTCCTTGGACAATAAAGCAGACTGTAAACAGACTGGGTTTTAGGCCCCCTTATCAAACACAAACAATAAATATAAAACAAACGTACTCCGGTAAGCTATATTAATATACAAGTAAAGTTAGAAATAGAAATACAAATAGCTAGAGCTTCACTTTAAGGAGGTTATTAGTAGAATATTCAAGAGGTTACTAGTAGAATTACAGTAAATCAACCATTCAAATCACATTATGAAGCTCAGTGTAGTCTGCAGTCAATCAAACAAACGGGCTTCCACATGGATAAATTGTCATTTTTGTGGAAATTGGTGTCACGCCCCTTGTGCAGATATCCAAGAACTAGCTACAAGCAGTATTAAAACAGGGAAGTGTTTTTGGGTATGCCCAAATGAGATAAATCTGTGGACTAAAATCACATTGGTATTAAAAGAGGATAACATCAAAGCTGCTTTTATAGAAAACCTGGAAGCTTTCTATAACAGATGGGAAAATAAAAAGTCTGGGCTGGATGGTATCACCCTTGTGCTGGCCATGTAGTTAGAAACTGTAAGGCTGGAGGTGCTGCCCTGGTAGTTAGTAAATGTGGGACTGATAGTGCTGTCCTGGGAGACAGTAATGGTGAAGTTGGAGGTGCTGTCCTGGGAGACATTAATGGTGAAGCTGGAGATTTTGTCCAGGTAGTCAGGAAATATACGCAGAAGGGAATGCATATAAATGACCTCATGGGAGACAGGAGCTGTAGTGGGGAAACAAGTGTAGTCAAGGACAAGATAAAACCAATATTGCAAACTAGTAATACCACAGGAAATAGCAAACAAGAGGACTCCACTAGCAATAGTGAGGATATATTACCAAAAACAACTGGTGAGAGCTCCATTGTTGGTGCTAGTGAGGATAGGAATAAGACAGGTAAACATGCACCAACAGGGAATACAGTCACAGAAATCCAAGGCAAACGGAAACCAAGCCTGTGCACATACTATGCACTTGGTATCTGCAGGCATGGGAAATCTGGAAAAACAGATGGGACGTGCAACTATGACCACCCTAGAAAATGCCGTGCCCATATGACAACAGGAAAATGCAAACTCCCTTCCTGTAAGCTTTGTCACACTGACATGTGTCCCTCTTCAGTACAGGATAGACTGTGCTATAACTTAAATTGCCAGGCACACCATCTAAAGGGGACAAAAAGATACAAAACATCCAGGCCATGGGAAAACCTGGGTAGCCCCAGCCACTCAAGAGAGAGAGGTTTTTTAGTGCCAGGAATGAAAAAAAAACTGGCAGGAAATGGCGGAAATCGTACACCAAATCCAGTCATTCCTGGAGTGGAACCACAGTCGATGGCCTCCACTCCAAACCAACAGAAACAGATACTAATGCCGGAAAAAAAGTCCCTCCCCCAGTACCAACAATACCACCAGTCCGATGACATTCTTCTTTGCAAATATACAGGGTCTAAAGCCAGCAACGAACAACAAAATATCTTTCATCCGTGGACTGCTTGCAGAGGCAAATGCAATGTTCGCGGCTTTCACAGAGACCCACATAAAGGATCACTTGGACAACGAAATATGGATCCCAGGTTACAACCTATACAGATGCGACAGAGTGAACAGGCAAAAGGGGGGGGGGATTGGCCTGTACATCGCAGAGTCACTTGTTTGCACAGAACTGCTTAATGCCTCAAATGATGTAGTGGAAGTTTTAGCAGTAAAGATCGAGAACCAAAACCTAGTCATTGTGGTAGTCTACAAGCCTCCGGATGCTACGTCCCAGCAATTCCAGGAACAGCTGTTAAAAATTGACCACTGTCTGGAAAATCTGCCAGCTCCTGCCCCCAACATCTTGCTCCTGGGGGATTTCAACTTGAGACACCTAAAATGGAGGAATATAGCAAATAATGTTGTTGCAGTGATAACACCAGGAGGCAGCTCTGATGAGAACTCACACACACACGAGCTTTTAAATCTCTGCACAAAATTCAATTTAAACCAGCAAATAATAGAGCCTACTAGACTGGAGAATGTACTAGACCTCATCTTCACTAACAATGATGATCTGATACGAAATGTCACCCTATCAAAAACAATATACTCAGATCACAACTTAATCGAGGTTCAGACATGTATGCGCGGAGCCCCAGACCGACATAAAGATTAGTCACGAGAGAGCATTCACCAAATTCAACTTCAAAAACAAAAACATAAAGTGGGACCAAGTAAACCAATTCCTAACCGATATAAGCTGGGAAGATAGACTAAGCAACACAGACCCCAACTTATGCCTAGAACAGATTAACTCGGTGGCACTCGATGTATGATCAAGGCTTATTCTTCTAAGAAAAAGGAGGAGTAGATGTAAAATAGAAAGAGACAGGCGCTCCCTTTACAGGCGACGGAAAAGAATAACAGAGCGACTAAAAGAGGCCAATATATCTGAAAAGCGTAGGGAGTCACTGGTCAGAGAAATAGCAAACATCGAACTTAAGCTAAAGGAATCTTATAGGAGTCAGGAATCGCGGGAAGAACTAAAAGCCATAAATGAAATCGAAAGAAACCCAAAGTATTTCTTTTCCTATGCCAAATCAAAGTCGAGAACAACGTCCAGTATTGGGCCCTTACTTAAACAAGATGGGTCCTACACAGATGACAGCAAGGAAATGAGTGAGCTACTCAAGTCCCAATATGATTCAGTTTTTAGCAAGCCGCTAACCAGACTGAGAGTCGAAGACCAAAATGAATTTTTTTATGAGAGAGCCACAGAATTTTGTTAAAACAAGCCTATCTGATGTTATCCTGACGCCAAATGACTTCGAACAGGTGATAAATGACATGCCCATGCACTCTGCCCCAGGGCCAGACTCATGGAACTCCGTGTTCATCAAGAACTGCAAGAAGCCCCTATCACGAGCTTTTACCATCCTATGGAGAGGGAGCATGGACACGGGGGTCGTCCCACAGTTACTAAAAACAACAGACATAGCCACACTCCACAAAGGGGGCAGTAAAGCAATAGCAAAGAACTACAAAACCGATAGCACTAACATCCCATATCATAAAAATCTTTGAAAGGGTCCTAAGAAGCAAGATCGCCACCCATCTAGAAACCCATCAATTACACAACCCAGGGCAACATGGGTTTAGAACAGGTCGCTCCTGTCTGTCTCAACGATTGGATCACTACGACAAGGTCCTAGATGCACTAGAAGACAAAAAGAATGCAGATGTAATATATACAGACTTTACAAAAGCCTTCGACAAGTGTGACCATGGCGTAATAGCGCACAAAATGCGTGCTAAAGAAATGACAGGAAAAGTTGGTAGATGGATCTATAATTTCCTCACAAACAGAACACAAAGAGTAGTAGTCAACAGAGTAAAGTCCGAGGCAGCTACGGTGAAAAGCTCTGTTCCAAAAGGCACAGTACTCTCTCCCATCTTGTTTCTCATCCTCATATCTGACATAGACAAGGATGCCAGCCACAGCACCATGTCTTCCTTTGCAGATGACACCTGAATCTGCATGACAGTGTCTTCCATTGCAGATACTGCAAGGCTCCAGGCGGACATCAACCAAATCTTTCAGTGGGCTGCAGAAAACAATACGAAGTTCAACGATGAGAAATTTCAATTATTCAGATATGGTAAACACGAGGAAATTAAATCTTCATCAGAGTACAAAACAAATTCTGGCCACAAAATAGAGCGAAACACCAACGTCAAAGACCTGGGAGTGATCATGTCGGAGGATCTCACCTTCAAGGACCATAACATTGTATCAGTCGCATCTGCTAGAAAAATGACAGGATGGATAATGAGAACCTTCAAAACTAGGGATGCCAAGCCCATGATGACACTCTTCAGGTCACTTGTTCTATCTAGGCTGGAATATTGCTGCACACTAACAGCACCTTTCAAGGCAGGTGAAATTGGTGACCTAGAAAATGTACAGAGAACCTTCACGGCGCGCATAACGGAGATAAAACACCTCAATTACTGGGAGCGCTTGAGGTTCCTGAACCTGTATTCCCTGGAACGCAGGCGGGAGAGATACATGATTATATACAACTGGAAAATCCTAGAGGGACTAGTACCGAACTTGCACACGAAAATCACTCACAACGAAAGCAAAAGACTTGGCAGACGATGCAACATCCCCCCAATGAAAAGCAGGGGTGTCACTGGCACGTTAAGAGACCATACAATAAGTGTCAGGGGCCAGAGACTGTTCAACTGCCTCCCAGCATACATAAGGGGGATTACCAATAGACCCCTGGCAGTCTTCAAGCTGGCCCTGGACAAGCACCTAAAGTCGGTACCTGACCAGCCGGGCTGTGGCTCGTACGTTGGTTTGTGTGCAGCCAGCAGTAACAGCCTGGTTGATCAGGCTCTGATTCACCAGGTGGCCTGGTCACAGACCTGGCCGCGGGGGCGTTGACCCCCGGAACTCTCTCCAGGTAAACTCCAGGTTACCACTTCCTTTCCCAGGTCGTTCCACTTCTGACTGCTCTAAGAGTGAAACAAAACTTAATAATAATACATCTGTGACTTGTTCATTTTCAACTTCCAGCTGTGTCCTCGCATTCCCATTTCCCGTCTCTCAAACATTCTGTCCCTCTCCACCTTATCACTTCTACTCAGTAATTTGTTCGTTATCATATCACTCTTTAGTTAACCTTTCATCTAGTTTCATGTTGTCAGACGTATAGTGTGTGTGTGTGTGTGTGTGTGCGTGTGTGCGTGTGTGTGTGTGTGTGTGTGTATACTCACCTAATTGTACTCACCTAATTGTGGTTGCAGGGGTCGAGACTCAGCTCCTGGCCCCGCCTCTTCACTGATCGCTACTGGATCCTCTCTCTCTCTGCTTCCTGAGCTTTGTCATACCTCTTCTTAAAACTATGTATGGTTCCTGCCTCCACTACTTCACTTGCTAGGCTATTCCACTTGCTGACAACTCTATGACTGAAGAAATACTTCCGAACGTCCCTGTGACTCGTCTGAGTCTTCAGCTTCCAGTTGTGACCCCTTGTCCCTGTGTCCCCTCTCTGGAACATCCTATCTCTGTCCACCTTGTCTATTCCCCGCAGTATCTTGTATGTCGTTATCATGTCTCCCCTGACCCTTCTGTCCTCCAATGTCGTCAGTCCGATTTCCCTTAACCTTTCCTCGTACGACATTCCCTTGAGCTCTGGGACTAGCCTTGTTGCAAACCTTTGTACTTTCTCTAACTTCTTGACGTGCTTGACCAGGTGTGGGTTCCAGACTGGT
This sequence comes from Cherax quadricarinatus, assembly GCF_038502225.1. Lineage (NCBI taxonomy): Eukaryota > Metazoa > Arthropoda > Malacostraca > Decapoda > Parastacidae > Cherax > Cherax quadricarinatus. The sequence goes on from NC_091327.1 coordinate 2,668,354, forward strand.
GCTGCATACTCCAGTATGGGCCTAACATACACAGTGTACAGTGTCTTGAACGATTCCTTATTAAGGTATCGGAACGCTATTCTCAGGTTTGCCAGGCGCCCGTATGCTGCAGCGGTTATTTGGTTGATGTGTGCCTCCGGTGATGTGCTCGGTGTTATGGTCACCCCAAGGTCTTTCTCCCTGAGTGAGGTCTGTAGTCTTTGTCCACCTAGCCTATACTCTGTCTGCGGTCTTCTTTGCCCCTCCCCAATCTTCATGACTTTGCATTTGTCTGGATTGAATTCGAGAAGCCAGTTACTGGACCACATGTCCAGCCTGTCCAGGTCTCTTTGCAGTCCTGCCTCATCCTCGTCCAATTTAATTCTTCTCATCAACTTCACGTCATCTGCGAACAGGGACACTTCAGAGTCTATTCCTTCCATCATGTCGTTCACATATATCAAAAATAGCACTGGTCCTAGAACTGACCCCTGTGGGACCCCGCTCGTAACAGGCGCCCACTGTGATACCTCTTCACGTACCATGACTCGTTGCTGCCTCCCTGTCAGGTATTCCCTTATCCATTGCAGTGCCCTCCCTTTTACGTGCGCCTGATCCTCCAGCTTTTGCACTAATCTCTTGTGAGGAACTGTGTCAAAGGCCTTCCTGCAGTCTAGGAAAACGCAATCTACCCACCCCTCTCTCTCGTGTCTTACTTCTGTTACCTTGTCATAAAACTCCAGGAGGTTTGTGATACAAGATTTGCCTTCCATGAACCCATGCTGGTTTTCATTTATAATCTTGTTCCTTTCCAGGTGTTCGACCACTCTCCTCCTGATAATCTTCTCCATGACTTTGCACACAATACATGTCAGAGACACAGGTCTGTAGTTGAGTGCCTCGTTTCTGTTTCCTTTCTTAAATATGGGGACTACATTAGCTGTCTTCCATTTCTCAGGTAGTTGCCCAGTTTCAAGGGATGTGTTGAAGATTGTGGTTAGAGGCACGCACAGCATCTCTGCTCCTTCTCTAAGGACCCATGGGGAGATGTTGTCCGGTCCCATCGCCTTTGAGGTATCAAGGTCACTTAAGAGCTTCTTCCCCTCCTCCTCAGTTGTTCGTATGTCATCGAACACTTGTTGGTATATTCCCTCTTGATGTTCCCTTCTGTGCTGTCTTCCCACAGCCCTTCCTGTCTCTACTGTAAAAACTTCCTTAAATCTCCTGTTCAGCTCCTCACATACCTCCTGATCATTTCTTGTGAGTTCTCCACCTTCTGTCCTTAATCTGATCACCTGGTCTTTGACTGTTGTCTTCCTCCTGATGTGGCTATACAACAGTTTCGGGTCAGTCTTGATTCTCGATGCTATGTCATTTTCATACTGTCGCTGGGCCTCCCTCCTTACCTGTGCGTACTCATTCCTGGCTCTGCGACTGATCTCCCTATTTTCGTGTGTTCTCTGCCTTCTGTACTTTTTCCATTCTCTATTGCATTTTGTTTTTGCCTCCTTACAACGTCGGGTAAACCAGGGGCTCGTTCTGGTCTTCCCGTTGTTACTGTTGCCCTTGGGAATAAACCTTTCCACTGCCTCCTTGCATTTTGTTGTTACATATTCCATCATTTCATTTACTGGCTTTCCTGCCAGTTCTCTGTCCCACTGGACCTCCCGCAGGAAGTTCTTCAACCCTATGTAGTCCCCTCTTTTATAGTCAGGCTTTTCCCATTCAACTCCTGTTATTCTCTCCACTTGCAGCTCTACTATGTATTCAAAGCACAGAACCACGTGGTCGCTAGCTCCTAGTGGACTCTCATACTTGATGTCCTCAATATCTGAGCTGCCCAGGGTGAACACAAGGTCCAATCTTGCTGGTTCATCCTCCCCTCTCACTCTGGTAGTGTCCTTAACATGTTGGTGCATGAGGTTTTCCAGCACCACGTCCAACATCCTGGCTCTCCATGTTTCGGGACCCCCATGTGGCTCCAGGTTTTCCCAGTCAATCTCCCTGTGGTTGAAATCCCCCATAACCAGCAACTTTGCTCTGCTGGAGTGAGCTCTTCTTGCCACCTCAGCAAGTGTGTCCACCATTGCTCTGTTGCTCTCTTCATATTCCTCTCTTGGCCTCCTGCAGTTCTGTGGTGGATTATACATCACTTCAATGACCACTTTGTGTTCCCCAGACTGAAGTGTACCTGCTATGTAGTCTCTTTCTCCCGTCTCATCTATTCCTTCCATTTTCTCGAATTTCCATCTGTTTTTTACGAGCAGAGCAACCCCACCTCCCCCCCTGCCCCTTCTATCTTTCCTCATGATCTGGTATCCTGGTGGGAAGATTGCATCTGTTATTGTCTCCATGAGTTTTGTTTCTGTAACTGCTATGATGTCTGGGGACTTCTCATTGATTCTTTCTTGCCATTCCTCATGTTTATTCGTTAATCCATCTGCATTTGTGTACCAAACCTTCAACTTCTGTTCTAATACTGTAACTGTGGTGCGGGGGGTGGAAACAGAGGGATCGGTGTGTGATGGTTGGTTTGGATTGTTCAGTTGCCTTGGGGGTGTCGTGGCTGGAATCCTTCTGCAGGTGTTTCTGGGGGGTGCACTTGTCCTTCCATTTGATCCTGGATTATTCTGCTCTCCTTTTTCATTTCCTCCCATTTCTCCTTTCGTTTTTGAACTCTCTCTTTCATTGTCTTCCTTTCGTCCTGTGTTCTGTCTCGATCGAGGTACACACTCCGGAACTCCTGCTTGCCTCTCAACCGTGCTTTCTCCTGCAGGATCATGGCTCGGGTTGATTCTGCCTTGAAAATTACTTTGAGAGGCCGATTCCTTTTCTTTGTGAACCACCCAATTCTCCGAAAATTTGCCACCTGGGTCATGTCCCCCTCACCTATCACCTTCATGATATCTTCAATCGCTTTTTTCTCCTCCTGCTTTCTTTCATCATAAGTTTCCCCTTTAGCTTCGTCTAGCCCATAGACAAACACGGATCTTTCCCTTTCCACCTCCCACTGTGACTCCCATTGCATCCTCTGATGTGTTTTAGTTCCTTCCCGTGGAGTGTTCCTTCCTTCAGTCCCTTCCCTAGTTATTGCCCCTATGCTTCTTGGTTTATCCTTCCTGCTCACCTGCTCCTGGCCCCCACAGGTATCTGGTAAGGTCCTTGCACATGTCCTAGTTCCTTCAATGTCTTCCAACCTCTCATTCTGTCCTAGTGTGCTCCCTTTCTTTGTTTTGGCCCCATGTGGGTTTGACAGGACCTCTGCATACAGTTTAGTTTCCATGCTTCCTTCAGACCTGTTGTCTGTGTTTGATGTAGCCATTGCCGATGCTACTTCTGTGATATCTTTGTCTCTGTGCTGTTTCAGATGTCTCAGCTCCTCTTCTAATCTCTCTATCTTGATTTCTGCTGCTGTGGCCTGTTGCTTCCACCTTCTGCATTCTGCTGCTAACCTCTCTTCCATCTTCCTTTCCAGCTCGTCTAGTCTCCTTCCCCAGTCTTCCTCCCTTTTTTTGAGCTCTACATCCCATTCCTCCCTCCCAGATTCGTCCATGGAGCCCCTTGTCCTCATCCTGGTTAGGGGGAGGGGAATAGATGGTTAGGAGAGGGGATGGATGGTTGTGGGGGAGGGGGAGAATGGTTATTGGAGGGGTAGAGATATTTGGGGGAGGGGGTTAGATGGTTTGAGGGAGAGAGGGGATGGATGGTTATGGGGGAGGGGGAGGATGGTTATTGGAGGGAGGGAGGTAGTTGGGGGGGTTAGACGGTTTGGGGAGGGGTTAGGTGGTTTGGGGGAGGGGTAGGTGGCTAAGGTGAGGTGGTTAGGGAAGGGGGAGAGGTGGTTAGGGGAGGGGGGGAGTACGTGTTTGTGTCAAGTGGTGGAGGGTGTGTGGGTGTGTGTGTGTGTGTGTGTGTGTGTGTATGTGCGTGTATGTGTGCGTGTGTGTGTGTGGTGTGTGTGTGTGGTGTGTGTGTGGTGTGTGTGTGTGGTGTGTGTGTGTGTGTGTGTTTGTGTTTGTGTGGTGTGTGTGTGGTGTGTGTGTGTGGTGTGTGGTGTGTGTGCGTGTGTGGTGTGTGTGTGGTGTGTGTGTGTGTGGTGTGTGTGTGTGTGTGGTGTGTGTGTGTGTGGTGTGTGTGTGTGGTGTGTGTGTGTATGTGTGTGTGTGTGTGTGTGTGTGTGTGTGTGTTGTGTGTGTGTATGTGTTGTGTGTGTATGTATGTGTGTGTGTTTGTTTGTGTGTGTGTGTGTGTGTGTGTGTGTGTGTGTGTGTGTGTGTGTGTGTGAGAGTGTCTACCCTTGTGTGTGTGTGTGAGTGTGTGTGTCTACCCTTGTGTGTGTGTGCGTGCTTGTGTGTGAGGGATGGAGGGTTAGGGGGGGTAGGTTGTGTGGTTGAAAGATCCGTCGTGTAGGCACAAATTTTGTCTCATTTATCTTTCCCAATTATCTACACTCTCCACTTATTGCCCTTTCTGGATTTATGTATTAATTGTTGCTGGTTATTATCATTTTCCTTGTTCACATTGAGAGAGGACTTCCTAGCTTCCTAAGTATTCTTACTGCTAATAACTACCGGTAGTAACACTGCCTGTGTGCGTGTGTGCATGTGTGTGTGTGTGAGTGTGTGTGTGTGTGTGTGTGAGAGAGAGTCTTGTGCGGTGTAATGACTGGCCGCAACTTCTTGTGACCTGACACAACCCTCCTGGGACCTACCCTAGCACCGTCTAACAATGTTGCCCTTAAAAGCTTGTCCCACCTACCTTCTCACACTCGTCAACACTATATTCTCTGTCTATGCTATTTCTATTCTAATTCTGTTAATAACTTGCAGGAGTGAGTGACCAGTATCAAACAGTATGCAAGGCCAGCCGGGGCCGTCAACATGCAAACCACAATTAGGCGAATAAACTTGCGGTGACAGTTGCCAGCTGCTGATGACCAAGTCGTCGTCGTAGGCCTTAAATCCCTATTTTGGAGATCCTTCATCCGTGATGATTATAAACATATATTCTCATACATCCCGCTTTCTCACGCGATTTCACTCTTCACTGATGATAGTATACACTTCACATTATATACACTTCACTTTATATGTATAATGGCACACAACTTGTCGTGACGTCACTTCTTCAGGCCTACCGCTACCAATGTGGCAACAGCGCCTAAGACCCCCAACGGTTTGCGCTTTGAAATATTATGATTTCAGCTTTCCTCTCACTTTCTTTAACTAATAACTTTAATTATCACTCGTAGTATTGTTCACTGACGTTCCACTACCACTGATTACTGCTAACTGTTATTGAACGCCATACAACGCTAAGGATCTCGGAGCCTTGTTCCGCACGTCTTCACCCCACGGACCCACGCTACTAGGTTCACTCTCTCTCTGCAACAATAGCTTTGCCGTACATATTTGTAAAGCTATGTATGGATCCCGCCTCTACTACATCACTCTAAAGTTTGTTCCGCTTCTTGACAACTCTACGGCTGAAGAAATGCTTCCTAACATACCTTTGACTCATCTGAGGTTTCAACTTGCGGTTGTGCCTTTTTGATCCTATTTCCCATCTGTGAAACATTCTGTCCCTGTTCACATTGTCAATTTCCCTTCAGCGTTTTTCACTTCGTTATCATATACCTTACAGTCATCTTGTTTTCCAGTGTCGTCACGTTGAGTTTCCTTATCCTCTCCCCAAAGAACATACCCCTTAGCTCTGGGACTAGTCTTGTTAGTTAGTTTAATGTTTATTATGCACCCCATACCCATCCTGTGGGCGGTAGTCAAAAGATTACAGAGGTACATAATGGGTCCAGGGACGGGGCCTCGAAGTTTTGATAGCTGAGCAAGTTACAGAGGTAATGAATTCACAATTTACAAATGTAATGAACTCACAATTTACAAAGGTAATGAACTCCAGGTAGGTCTAGTCACAATCATGACAAGTTACATAGGTATTTACAGATTACAGAGGTACACAATGGGTCCAGGGACCGGGCTCCAAAGTTTTGATGGCTGAACTAGGTACAAGGTAATGAACTCACAAGTTACAAAGGTAATGAACTCACAAGTTACAAAGGTAATGAATACTGTAAGAATGGTTACTTACGTTTATACATGGCTGCAATCATGAACAAATTTTAGAGTAATGAGCAATTCACACTTCCACACCCGGTCACAACTGTAGTGAGTTATTGGTGCAAATGTTGATTGTTGAGTCTCTCTCTCTCACACACACACACACATACAAATTCATACACACACACACACATAAACACACACACACACACACACACACACACACACACACACACACACACACACACACACACACACACACACACACACACACACACACACACACACAAACTCATACACACACACGCACACACACTCATACACACACACACACACTCATACTCACACACACACACACACACACACACACACACTCACACACTCATACACATACACACAAACACACACACACACACACACACACGCACACACACACACACACACACACACACACACACACACACACACACACACACACATGCACATATGTGGTAATGCTTTATTTACAGCTAGCAAAGTCAGGGTATTTCTCCAGAATGGTCTGTAATACACCACTGTGGATAAAATACTTAGCCATTTCTTGAACACTTCTGAGTGAGTTGTTTCTAAATTCATTAATTTTATCGCACTCCAGTACATAATGACGCAGGGTGTGACAATAATTCATCTGGCAAAGTTTACATTTCGTTTGGTCTACATCTTCTGGTGGTGATTGAACCTGCCAAAGATACTTGTAACCCAGCCGGAGCCGGGCGGTAGTGACATCCAAGAGTCTGCTTATTTTGTTGGATGCACCATAGACATGTGGCTCCTCCTGCATGATAGAATGATGATAGATGGACTCACTGGTGTCAATCTCCCTGAGCCTTAAGTCCATAAAATTCAGCTGAAGTTCTTTTCGTATTATTGTTCTCAAACTACTACCTGACAAGCCAAGATTGTAATCTACTCCCTCTTTGAAAGCATACAGCTTAGCCAATTTATCAGTTCTATCATGCATCTGAAGACCAATGTGAGATGGAATCCACAGCATGTGCACTCTGACTCCACTGTCCATAATCTTACCATACCTGTGTCTGGCTTCTGACACAAGCATGCCACAATTTATGCTTAATGAGTTGAGAGCATTTATGGATGACAGAGAATCAGTTACAATTAAACTGTCAATCTTTGATACATAGATGCATTTCAGTGCAAGGAGTATGGCAAACAGTTCTGTCTGAAGGGTAGAGGCCCAATTATTGATGCGTGCTCCAATTTCTTTAAGAGAGCCATCACTCTGTACGACAACAGCAGCACTACCAGCTGCACCAGTGGAGTGGTGAACAGAACCATCAACGTAAATAATTTGCGAGAGTGTGTGCTGTGTGACTAAGTTATCAATACAGCTTAAGGCCTCATGTTTGGCTTCAAGGCGAAATTTTGGTTGTGATTTAAGAAGTAGTTTGGGGGGAAATGGAGGAATGGTAGTTTGGAATGGGGTAATATTCCATGGAGCGGAGAAGTGCCGCTGTTGCCTTACTTGACATAGATCATGTATCTGATTCATGCGGAGGTCGGTTCCAGTCTTTTCGATCCATCTGGAGGAGTGTTCACCAGTGCTGAGGAAAGTTTGGAGGGCTTCTGTGCAGGGGTTTGAATGAGCTTGCCTGAGCATATTAACCCCAATTAGGATATTTCTTTCAGTAACACGATCTCTGATGCTTGGAATATCAAGTTCTTTTTGCATATTTAAAATTTTGGCAGTACGAGGGCATCCTAGGATGATCCTCATTGCTTCGTTCTGCAGTTTTTCCAGCCCTCCAAGCTTCCAGTCAGACACAAGAGCAAGTAGTGGCGCAGCATAATCAACCAATGATCTAATATAAGCAAGATACATCATTTTCACAATTTTAACATTAGCACCATACCTGGGGTGAAGCCCTGCCACAACTCTAAGTGCTCTTAGTCGTTCTTTGTATTGGCGACAAAGTCTTGTTACAACAGGTCCAAGTAGTGGAACCTCAAAGCCTAGATACCTGTATCTGCTTACATATTCTAGAAGAGACCCATCATGCAACTGGATCTGACGAACTGTGCCTCTCTGTCGAGGAGGACGCCTATTGAGTATCTTTGTTTTATCAGTAGAGATTATCAACCCCAGGTCCTGACACGAGGCTAGTACATGATTAAGAATGTTTTGGGTATTGGAGAATCCGGTGGTGTGAATCATTATATCATCAGCAAAACTAATCACATAATGATGGGGCTGACTAGGCATAGCATTAAGTAATGCATTAATTAGAATATTGAAAAGTGTGGGACTGAGCACACCTCCCTGTGGGGTTCCTAATTCAAAGTCTTTAGTTACACTTCTATGTCCCTGGAACAACACAGACGATTTTCTGTTGGACAGGTAGCCTTTAATCCAGCGGAGAAGCCATCCTCCAACATCCATTCTGGCAAGTTCACTAATTATTACATGTCGGTTGGCTACATCGAAAGCGGATTTAAGGTCAAGGAAGGTAGTGTAGGAGCTGTCAGTGTGCAGAGTGAGAAAGGTGGCTATGCAATGATGCACGCTCCTTCCATGCATGAAACCATGTAACTGGGGAGACAAAAATTGTTTGATTCTGTACATGATACGATTAAGAATCATTCTCTCAAATGTTTTACACAAGCAGCTAGTAAGAGATATTGGGCGAAATGCAATTTGTTGATTGGGCTTAGGAATTGGAATGATGAGGCTGTTGGTCCAAGATTGAGGGAGCTCCCCAGTTACATAGCTCATGTTATATAATTCAAGTAATGGATTACCTGGTACTCGACACAGCAATCTGAGTATGTTGTAAGTAATACCATCCTCACCAGGCGACGTGGAGTTACCCTTAGCGCTGCATCAAGTTCATAATTAGTGAAAGGAATGTTGCAATCATCTGCCTTACTGAGCATAAAGCAAACAAGTCTCTCCCTTGCATCATATTTGTCATTTAATTTTGCCTGTGTGGTACTGGGAAGATTGTCATAGCTAGATGTAGCAGCCCAAGCACTGACTAACTCATTCGCCCTATGCAAGGGATGAGGGAGCGCGATCTGCCCAGTTCGGTTACCCTTAATTCTATTTATGTCCCTCCATGCCCGGCTAAGTGGGGTGTGAGCATTAAGACCGTTGACAAATTTTTCCCAGTCGGTTTGCCGCAGCTCTGTCATACGCTCTCTGGCAGCAGCAAGGGCAGTTTGGAAGAGCCTCAGCATTCCAGGGGTGCGATGTTTTCTATAGGCTAGGCCTAGTCTGCGAGCAGTACGTTTCAGTGTACGAAGTTTAGAATCATTGTAATAAGTATGGTTTTTGAAGGAGGTATGATTATTATGGAAGTTTGTTGGGTTTAGAGTACCAAGACGTTGCAGTGGCGGCTCTAAGTAGTTCTGAATACTGCTCACAAGATCATTGTTAAAGGTCTCTACAGAGGAACACTCATGAGTTATAAACCTCTTTGTGTAAGTGTGCTTGTGTGTGGTGTATGTGTGTGTGTGTGTGTGTGTGTGTGTGTGTGTGTGTGTGTGTGTGTGTGTGTGTGTGTGTGTGTGTGTGTGTGTGTGTGTGTGTGCGCGCATGTGTGTGTGCATGTGTCTGTGTCTTTACGTGTGTGTGTGCGTGTGTGTGATTGAGAGAATTCGTAACATAACTTCATTAATACCACTACCCCTACCGTCTTCTACGGTCAAATTCAAAACACTATAAACAGTAGAAGAAGCAGTTTTGACGTTATCAGTCCGTCAGTCTTCGTAGGAGGTGATCAGTCCCTCCTTTCTTAAATACGTATTACATGGGTTGGTTAATGGGGTTCAAAACCTACCCACAAAAAATACTTTAATTCCTGAGATTTTATTTGAAATATATTCTTAGCATATATAAACTGAGAAAAATTCACTGTTTCGTGTATATATTCCCTTGAAGCAACAGCATTGGTTGGTTGGTTGGAGATTAAAACCTATCACCTACACTAGGCTAATAAAGGCTGCTTGGTAAGCTGTCCACTAACACACATACATAATTCTATCACTAAAATAAGGAATAATGTCTCAGTATGTACAGTATATACTCTGTGAGAAATACAACTCTCTAAGTATATATGCTGTGTTGCATAGACATATGGCTAGAGCGTAAACACTAGACCAGAAGTTAGGTACAACATTTGGAGTTGACGTCACGGATGAGTGATGTCACGGATGAGTGACGTCACGGATGAGTGACGTCACTGGTGAGTGTGGCTCATTAGTGGTATTAAGTACTTTGGTCAGTGAAGCATTTCTGATATCCATTTATAGTTATTTAGATTAAGATTCGTAATATAAATAAAAAATGAACTGTTAATAAATAAAATATCTTCAAATAAGTTCCAGTTATATTTCTTGACCACTAACAACCTCGTTAAAGAAATATAACAAAACACTTGACAGTGGTTTTGAGAGCTTTTCTTATCCCCTTTTTAATGTCCCTCTTAATGTCAATATACTGATTCATAAGATGACCCTCACCTCTTTTGATACGCCTATAAATTTCTTTCTTATGCCCTAGTAGATATTTCAGCCTATTATTCATCCATTCTGGGTCATTTCTATTTGATCTAATTTCTTTATACGGGATAAACGTTCTTTGAACAGCATGTATAGTGTTCAGATAACTGTCATATTGACAGCTCTCTTCGTTACCCCAGTCAACAGATGATAAGTGTTCTCTAAGCCCATTGTAATCTGCTAAGCGAAAATCTGGGACTGTTACTGAGTTATCCTTATTATCATACTTCCATTCAATGCTAAATGTAATTGATTTGTGGTCGCTAGCACCCAGTTCCTCTGAAATTTCTAAATTATTAACAAGGGATTCATTGTTTGCCAGAACTAAGTCAAGCAGGTTATTACCCCTTGTAGGTTCTGTCACAAACTGCTTCAAAAAACAATCCTGAACTACTTCTAAGAAGTCATATGATTCTAAATTCCCAGTCAAGAAATTCCAATCAATATGACTAAAGTTAAAGTCTCCTAGAATTACTACATTATCGTGCCTTGTGGTCTTAACAATTTCCTCCCATAGTAGTCTCCCCTGGTCCCTATCTAAGTTTGGGGGACGGTATATCACAACTAAAATCAATTTTTCATGCCCCTCTGAAAATTCTATCCAAACAGACTCTGTATGTGTTACTTCAGACTTAATACCCGTTTTTATGCAACAGTTCAAGCGATCTCGGACATACAATGCCACCCCACCCCCCTTCCCGATACTTCTATCTACTTGGAACAATTTAAAACCCTGAATATGACATTCCGCAGGCATGTCCCGACTTTTTGAATTAAACCACGTCTCAGTTATGGCAAATACATCAATGTTACCTGCACTAGCAACTAGTCTCAACTCGTCCATCTTATTCCTAGCACTACGACTGTTTGTGTAATATATATTTAAGGACCCTCCTTTCTCTTTACCCTTCCTGCTCCTTTCTGTTATTCCACTAAACCTATTACTGTCCTTGTCGATTTGTGCCACTGGCTTTCCAATATCCACCTCATTTTGCCTATTATTAGTTCTCCTAGTACTCATATTACTACACTGCGACTTCACTGTTTTCCCGCCAAAACCCATACCACTAACTATTCCTAGTTTAAAGACCTAACAGCTCCCTCCATTGCATTGGCCAGTGCTCCCACCCCACACCTAGATAAGTGAACCCCATCCCTAGCATACATGTCATTTCTGCCATAGAAGAGGTCCCAGCTGTCAATGAATGTTACCGCATTTTCCTTACAGTATTTGTCCAGCCAGCAATTGACTCCAATTGCTCTGGACAACCATTCGTTTCCAACTCCTCTCCTTGGCAAAATATCACAAATGACAGGGTTCCCACCCTTCCTCCTAATTATTTCTATTGCTGACCTATACCTGCTAATCAGGTCCTCACTCCTACGTCTGCCAACATCGTTGCCTCCAGCACTGAGACATAATAGGATTGCTCCCATTACCTCTCATGATGTCATCCAGATGGCTAACAATATCCTTCATCCCAGCCCCTGGATAACACACACTCTGCCTCCTACTCCTATCCTTCAAGCAGAATGCCCTATCCATGTACCTAATCTGGCTATCCCACATAACAACAATGTTTTTACCTTCCTTGGCGACGTCCGTCGTGATGTTCCCAGTAGTCGACTCACATTCGTTAGGTAGCACTACTCCTTCACTTGTGGAATTCGTCAAGACGTTCTCGATGGTTTTTGTTGGGGTTTCCAGGGATGTCTCACTCATGTCAGCCAATGCTTCCTTGGTGCTCGTTGTGACATTCCCAGTAGAACACCCACATTCGTCAGGAAACACCGAAAATGGGTTGGAAGTTTCCACAGCAGTCTTCTGGGTTCTCGTTGTTTCTTCCTCTCCAGCTTGGTTCCATGTTGCCCTGCCACTGATCAAGCTTCCCTCTTAACCTGCGGACTCACAACAGGACTACTTTGAATCCTCTTGTTCTCCTCCGTTAATCGCCGTATCTCCTGCTTAGCAACCCTAAGCTCTTCTTTCAGCTGCTGGTAGAGTTGCTCAAGATAGGGCATCCTGGTTCAGATTCACACAGAGCACACAAACAGGTCTTCACAGAGCTAAGTACACGTCACCACTGGGCTAAGTACACGTCACCACTCAAAAGACATTGTGATGTTACCAGAGTTGCTAACGTACAAGTGAACAAAAACAGCAGTATCAGAGACTCTGTTAAAATCCTCTTTTGTCAATAATTTAGACTACCGTGAAGGTCGACTTTATCAACAAGGAGAGTTTTTAGTGTGGATGAGACATTGATGGTTCCTCCGAAATATTAAGTGAAACTTTTGGGAATTTTGAGTCAACATAATTGTTTTTGGAAACATAAATACCATTGTGGGAGACACTGTTGTGGAAGATGTTGTAGGAAACTGGTTATCATGTGTGTGTGTGTGTGTGTGCACTCACCTAGTTGTACTCATCTAGTTGAGATTGCCGGGGTCGAGTTCAAGCTCCTGGCCCCGCCTCTTCACTGGTCGCTACTAGGTCACTCTCCCTGAATCGTGAGCTTTATCGTACCTCTGCTTAAAGCTATGTATGGATCCTGCCTCAACTACATCGCTTCCCAAACTATTCCACTTCCTGACTACTCTGTGGCTGAAGAAATATTTCCTAACATCCCTGTGATTCATCTGTGTCTTCAACTTCCAACTGTGTCCCCCTGTTGCTGTGTCCAATCTCTGGAACATCCTGTCTTTGTCCACCTTGTCAATTCCTCTGAGTATTTTATATGTAGTTATCATGTACCCCTTATCTCTCCTGTCCTCCAGCGTCGTCAGGTTGATTTCCCTTAACCTCTCCTCGTAGGACATACCTCTTAGCTCTGGGACTAGTCTCGTTGGAAACCTTTGCACTCTCTCTAGTTTCTTTACGTGCTTGGCTAGGTGCCACATACTCCAATATGGGCCTAACGTACACGGTGTACAGGGTCCTGAACTATTCCTTATTATGATGTCGGAATGCTGTTCTGAGGTTTGCTAGGCGCCCATATGCTGCAGCAGTTATTTGGTTGATGTGCGCTTCAGGAGATGTGCCTAGTGTTATACTCACCCCAAGATCTTTTTCCTTGAGTGAGGTTTGTAGTCTCTGGCCCCCTAGACTGTACTCCGTCTGCGGTCTTCTTTGCCCTTCTCCAATTTTCATGACTTTGCACTTGGTGGGGTTGAACTCCAGGATCCAATTGCTGGACCAGGTCTGCAGCCTGTCCAGATCCTTTTCTTCCCATCAACTTCACATCATCTGCAAACAGGGACACTTCGGAGTCTATTCCTTCCGTCATGTCGTTCACAGATACCAGAAACAGCACTGGTCCTAGGACTGACCCCTGTGGGACCCCGCAGGTCACAGGTGCCCACTCTGACACCTCGCCACGTACCATTACTCGCTGCTGTCTTCCGGACAAGTATTCCCTGATCCATTGTAGTGCCTTCCCTGTTATCCCTGCTTGGTCCTCCAGTTTTTGCACTAATCTCTTGTGTGGAACTATGTCAAACGCCTTCTTGCAGTCCAAGAAAATGCAATCCACCCACAACTCTTTCTCTTCTCTTACTGCTGTCACCATGTCATAGAACTCCAGTAGGTTTTTGACACAGGATTTCCCGTCCCTGAAACAATGTTGGCTGCTGTTGATGAGATCATTCCTTTCTAGGTGTTCCACCACTCTTCTCCTGATAATCTTCTCCATGACTTTGCATACTATTCATATCAGTGACACTGATCTGTAGTTTAGTGCTTCATGTCTGTCTCCTTTTTTAAAGATTGGGACTACATTTGCTGTCTTCCATGCCTCAGGCAATCTCTCTGTTTCGATAGATGTATTGAATATTGTTGTTAGGGGTACACATAGTGCATCTGCTCCCTCTCTCTGGACTCATGGACAGATGTTATCCGGCCCCATTGCCTTTGAGGTATCTAGCTCACTCAGAAGCCTCTTCACTTCTTCCTCGGTTGTGTGTATCCTACCTCTCTGTCTTTCTGGAGCCCCTTCTGTCTCCTCTGTGAACACTTCTTTGAATCTCTTGTTGAGTTCCTCACATATTTCACGGTCATTTCTTGTTGTCTCTTCTCCTTCCTTCCTTAGCCTGATTACCTGGTGTGTGTACTCACCTAGTTGTACTCACCTAGTTGAGGTTGCGGGGGTCGAGTCCGAGCTCCTGGCCCCGCCTCTTCACTGATCGCTACTAGGTCACTCTCCCTGAGCCGTGAGCTTTATCGTACCTCTGCTTAAAGCTATGTATGGATCCTGCCTCCACTACATCGCTTCCCAAACTATTCCACTTACTGACTACTCTGTGGCTGAAGAAATACTTCCTAACATCCCTGTGATTCATCTGTGTCTTTAGCTTCCAACTGTGTCCCCTTGTTACTGTGTCCAATCTCTGGAACATCCTGTTTTTGTCCACCTTGTCAATTCCTCTCAGTATTTTGTATGTCGTTATCATGTCCCCCCTATCTCTCCTGTCCTCCAGTGTCGTCAGGTTGATTTCCCTTAACCTCTCCTCGTAGGACATACCTCTTAGCTCTGGGACTAGTCTTGTTGCAAACCTTTGCACTTTCTCTAGTTTCTTTACGTGCTTGGCTAGGTGTGGGTTCCAAACTGGTGCCGCATACTCCAATATGGGCCTAACGTATACGGTGTACAGGGTCCTGAACGATTCCTTATTAAGATGTCGGAATGCTGTTCTGAGGTTTGCTAGGCGCCCATATGCTGCAGCAGTTATTTGGTTGATGTGCGCTTCAGGAGATGTGCCTGGTGTTATACTCACCCCAAGATCTTTTTCCTTGAGTGAGGTTTGTAGTCTCTGACCCCCTAGACTGTACTCCGTCTGCGGCCTTCTTTGCCCTTCCCCAATCTTCATGACTTTGCACTTGGTGGGATTGAACTCCAGGAGCCAATTGCTGGACCAGTTCTGCAGCCTGTCCAGATCCCTTTGTAGTTCTGCCTGGTCTTCGATCGAGTGTATTCTTCTCATCAACTTCACGTCATCTGCAAACAGGGACACCTCAGAGTCTATTCCTTCCGTCATGTCGTTCACAAATACCAGAAACAGCACTGGTCCTAGTGTGTGTGTGTGTGCCACGTACCATGACTCGCTGCTGTCTTCCTGACAAGTATTCCCTGATCCATTGTAGTGCCTTCCCTGTTATCCCTGCTTGGTCCTCCAGTTTTTGCACCAATCTCTTGTGTGGAACTGTGTCAAACGCCTTCTTGCAGTCCAAGAAAATGCAATCCACCCACCCCTCTCTCTCTTGTCTTACTGCTGTCACCATGTCATAGAACTCCAGTAGGTTTGTGACACAGGATTTCCCGTCCCTGAAACCATGCTGGCTGCTGTTGATGAGATCATTCCTTTCTAGGTGTTCCACCACTCTTCTCCTGATAATCTTCTCCATGATTTTGCATACTATACATGTCAGTGACACTGGTCTGTAGTTTAATGCTTCATGTCTGTCTCCTTTTTTGAAGATTGGGACTACATTTGCTGTCTTCCATGCCTCAGGCAATCTCCCTGTTTCGATAGATGTATTGAATATTGTTGTTAGGGGTACACATAGCGCCTCTGCTCCCTCTCTCAATACCCATGGGGAGATGTTATCTGGCCCCATTGCCTTTGAGGTATCTAGCTCACTCAGAAGCCTCTTCACTTCTTCCTCGGTTGTGTGCACTGTGTCCAGCACTTGGTGGTGTGCCCCACCTCTCCGTCTTTCTGGAGTCCCTTCTGTCTCCTCTGTGAACACTTCTTTGAATCTCTTGTTGAGTTCTTCACATACTTCCCGGTCATTTCCTGTTGTCTCTCCTCCTTCCTTCCTTAGCCTGATTACCTGGTCCTTGACTGTTGTTTTCCTCCTGATGTGGCTGTACAACAGTTTCGGGTCAGATTTGGCTTTCGCTGCTATGTCATTTTCATATTGTGTGCGTGTGTGTGTGTTCATTTCTGGCTCTACGTGATCACTAGCGCCAAGGGATCTTTCGTGTGTGATATCCCTTATGTCTGAACAATTCAAGGTGAATATGAGATCCAGCCTTGCTGCGACATCCTCTCTCCTCTCTCTCAGGTTGTATCCCTAACATGTTGATGCATGAAGGTCTCCAATACAGTCTCCAACAACTTAGCCCTCCATGTTTCTGGTCCATGTGGCTCTAGGTTTTCCCAGTCAATCTCTTTATGATTGAAATCCCCCATTATAAGCAATTTTGTCCTACCCATATGACCCTCCTGGACACTTCAGCTAGTGTATCCACCATTGCCGTATTGCGCACATCATACTCTTCTCTTGTCCTCCTGCTGTTAAGTGGTGGGTTATACATCACTGCTATCATCACCTTTGGACCCCCAGTCTGAAGTGTTCCTACAATGAAGTCGTCTGTTTCCCTTCTTTCCATTCCTCTCATCTCCTCAAAAACTCCACTGGTTTTTGATGAGCAATGCTACTCATATATATATATATATATATATATATATATATATATATATATATATATATATATATATATATATATATATATATATATATATATATATATATATATATATATATATATATATATATATATATATATATATATATATATATATATATATATATATATATATATATATATAGATATATATATAGATAGATAGATGGGGTTCACCTGTGGTGTAAATTGTGGGACCCATAGCCTCGGAGAAGTGGATAAAAAGACTTAAAGGAAGAATATTTGGATTTCTTCCTGAAGCCGTTTGAATATATATATATATATATATATATATATATATATATATATATATATATATATATATATATATATATATATATATATATATATATATATATATATATATATATTTGTCCAAGGTCAACAGGATATTTACAAACAAGGATGATCTTTGGAATTTTTTTCTCACACTGTAGTACATGCATTAAGAGGAGCCTTGTAATTGGTTTCTTTTTAATGACATTACGAATTTTCGTTTCACATTATTTAAAAGAGGAATGTAGTTGCTCACACAACGTGTACCTCAAACTCCATTACCTAACCAGCTTTATTATAGATTTCAGTGCCAAGAAATCGGTGCTTTTTATGAAGCTTGATCGCGACCTGAGCAACCATTCACCAGGCGACTTGGAACGACCCAGTTAACATCAAAATGGCTCGGCCGTCCTCGAATCAATCACAAAAATTCCAGCAGCCAGCTCTGTAAACAAGTTCTTCGCCGATATAGCCAATTCATCTCAGGAAACCGTTGAAGGTTTTTGCAGGTTAATCCCAAGAACATGGAACCAAGACGACTCCACCGCTCTGCATTTACCCACCTTGCCAAGTACTGCCCTTTGAAGGAAAAGAAATACTTATCTAATTGTGACATTGAAGGACACTCATAAAGACTGCACAAATAACAAAAAAAATGGCACAATACCGTGACTGGAACGATACACAAATAACCCGCACATAGAAGAGAGGAGCTTACGACAACGTTTCGGTCCGACTTGGACCATTTACAAAGTAACCTCTACCTCGACAGAAATGTCTCAAGTGTAAGAGTGTTCATTACACTCTTACAGAGAAGTGCTCTTACAGGAAGGAAATCATTACTAAGGAGAACCTCGAGAACATCAGAAACGCAATTCCGCTAAGTCCCCGACTTTAGTTAAATAACTGCACTTCAAGTTGTCGCTCAAGAAATTCTCTAAGTTACCCAACAATGTACTTCGGCTGCCAGATTCATTCCAAACACTCCCATACAGCGTTTTTACCAAAATCATGTACTGCATGATGCATGAACACGTGAAGAACGTCGTTATCCCTGGAATATTCAGCTCAACATTCAATGAACGCTTCCAGGAGAGCTGTTCAGTATGAGATCCTCATCAACACCACAGTCGGGATCTTGAAGAATTTCTGCTTGACAGGTAACTGGTTCTTTCCGGTTGTGGTCCAAAGTGATTCTGGCAGTCTTACTCGTGATTACAGGACTTGCTAATATATATCAAACTTATACTGCAGCAACTCTTCTGTTTATGCTCCTTTATTACGCATGCAACTCTCATGAACAGTAATGTGCACTTGCTGACTGACGAGTAATAGTGCTTATTGCGATGGTTGGAAACGTGACTTCGATTGCTGAAAATGAAAAGGGGGAATTAGTCTTCAATCAATTAAGATATCATGTAGTTTTGAGCATCATGAACTGTGCTTCAAGCTCGTAAGTCATTCTTCTGAAACGAAGTTTGCTTTGGACACCACAGAAGTCTTCCACAGCATTGCAGATAGGCACACTCTTGGACAACATTCACTAGTTTCGATTGGGTGCTTGGATTAACACCTCGGTCATCAGATAAATATTCAAGATCTTCAAGAATTCGCATGAGATCCTACTCATGCGAATGTCATTTTTCAAAATTGTGAGGTAGCTATCCTTAGTGATTTTTTTCAGTCGATTGTCACTAATTATATTTGGGAGTGTCTCGACGGAATCCATTTACCTTCTGGAAGAGCGTGCATATGCAACATGTCCTGCTGTATGAAAACTTGGAATAGCTTCGGTGACAGCATACATACGGAGCTCTAAGTCACCAATACTCT
The DNA here is from genome assembly GCF_038502225.1 of Cherax quadricarinatus. Lineage (NCBI taxonomy): Eukaryota > Metazoa > Arthropoda > Malacostraca > Decapoda > Parastacidae > Cherax > Cherax quadricarinatus. The sequence goes on from NC_091327.1 coordinate 2,687,540, forward strand.
GCACGAATGAAGTACATCAGCATATTAACATGAAGTAAATAGCTGAGCCACAACCACGTATGATTTTCGTCTGACAGAACCTCAGCTAGATCATCCACTATCTGTGTGAGTTGAGTAACCATTGTTTCTTTCAATACAATATCAGTAGCACATTCAGCATTAATAACCATCTCATCAGCTCTCACGTTTTTGATGATCGAGACGATTGGTTCATTCAGGCAGCAAGAGATCTCTTGTACCAGCGAAGTGAGAGCCACTAAAGTGAATTAAAACTTACTTGCAAGCAAGATGATTTTTGACTCCAGCTTCTCTGAGATCACCAACATTTGGAAAACAGATTTTCACATTTTAATTACAATCATCATTCCATTCATTTGCTATCACTTGCAGCTAATTCTATCAATTAATTTATTTCAACTTTATTAACATCACAAAGAGGAAGACTGACTTTCACTGAATAATTTAACATTTGCATTTCAGAGTAAAGACAGTTGATAGTACAATGATAGTATTGGGCTTAATATATTTCTGAGGGAGGAGAAGACATAAAGATTGTATAAATTTGTTCTATAGTTGTGCATCAACTCCATCAGATAGTACATTGAATGTTGTACATCTTTGTTAACAAAAATGTCATTCAGGGATGTACTTCAAAAACTATATAGCGTTTATGCCAGCTATAATGCCAGCCCAGGTTTCCTCAGCTGTGGGAAGTATCTGTTCTGGCGGAAGAAGATAGCCATAATCTCCCTCGTCTCGTAGTTCGATGCCGTAGGAGTACTGGACCTTGGCACTGTCGTAGACCCAGTCGGCACTGCTTCCCGCCGCCAAATCTGTCACACATACATGAAAAGTTTTTAACTCTTCCATTTTATGTTGAATTTTTAATTTACAGTCATAAACTAACATGTGTGATATTCATTTGCTTGGGTTTAAAAATAGTTTACATGTGTGGAACTGAAACAGTATGTGCCGTATACCTAATACATTCAGAATGTAGGAGTATACATTGTCGATAGTATATGCCGACAGGGTATACGTACTAAATGACACTTACAGTGGATACCTTCACTAATGACAATAATGTAAACCTTTACTAAACACATTTCACCCACATAATTGATGGTCTTATTAAATAAACCACGAAAGAGGGACCTTTGAATTCCTGCCTGAATGTCTTTCTTTTTTCCTTACTCTAAATTCTCCTTTTTTATTTCGTTCATAACATAAGAGGGTCTCATGATTGTCTTTATATTTTCAACGCTGGTGTATGATAACTAAGTTATAACTCATGTTATTATTGGCATGTGAAAGTGCCCCATGACCGTTGATGTAGAAGATAAGATAAGATAAGATAAGATAAGATTTCGTTCGGATTTTTAACCCCGGAGGGTTAGCCACCCAGGATAACCCAAGAAAGTCAGTGCGTCATCGAGGACTGTCTAACTTATTTCCATTGGGGTCCTTAATCTTGTCCCCCAGGATGCGACCCACACCAGTCGACTAACACCCAGGTACCTATTTGCTGCTAGGTGAACAGGACAATAGGTGTAAGGAAACGTGTCGGAATTTCCACCCGCCGGGAATCGAACCCGGGCCCTCCGTGTGTGAAGCGGGAGCTTTAGCCACCAGACCACCGAAGAGTCCAGGACTGAGTACGGTAACTTTCCGTAACCTTCCCGCTGCTGATCCTTCATCGACAGCGGAGAATGATACTGATGGTTGTATGAATATCAGTCAATTTTATCTGTCAAATAATGTGAAAATTTTATTCCAGTTAAGTATTATTTGACTGATGCATGTTATTGACAGGATAGTACACCTTAATTAAGTTTATGTGCAGGCAAATTTGTCAATATATAAAATTAGTGAAAAAAAGGGAATATTTTGAAACCATACCTCATCTAAATGGTTTTAAATTATCATTCCTGGTATATTTTCCAGACAGCAAAGTTCGCATTGTTATTGAGCTACAAATATGCCAGTTATAATAAACTGATATGGATATCTATTCTTCTGTGATCGCCATCATATTAACGCTGACACATTCCAAATGAACGACACAATGCAAGTTTAAAGTGTGCAGGCGCAAAATTGGAATTTAATGCCCAATGTTACAAATCTTGGAATCATTGGATTAATTACTGGTAAAAAATTCTCTAATAAACATCAAACCTTCAAGTTAATAAGCTTCATTATAAGAAAACTAGACATTACTTTGAGCTGTGTAAATTTTAGTTTACCATTTTTATTTAAAAAAAAATGGCTTCCGTATAATAACTACAGAACCGAGTGTCTTTTCAGGTATATATATTAATTGGAAATATTTTTGTATTCAACTTGGGCTCAGGCGCTAATCTCCAAATTTTCACAGAAAAATAAAATCAATGTTTTTTTGTGCGTTGAATACCAAAATTTTAAATAGATAAGAACTGCAAATGGAACTTTGAGAACGTTGGAAACTTCGTATGTTCATCGCATTTTAAATGTTATAAGTTTAATGAACCTTTACTATAATTCTGTAGGAGTTTATGCTAGACCGGTTATATTGTCAACTACAGAATGACTTAAATAAATAACAAAAAGGCACAATACCGTGACTGGAACGATACACAAATAACCCGCACATAAAAGACAGAAGCTTACGACGACGTTTCGGTCCGACTTGGACCATTGACAAAGTCACACTAACAGAGGAGGAGCAGGACGGCTATATATAGGCAGGAAGAGGTGGAGGTAGTAGTAGTGGTAGTAGTAGTGGTGGTAGTAGTACAAGAATTGTATATAATACCGACAGGATGAAATGACACATGCACAACACCCGGGCATCCCCACCGTAGACGTTTCGCCATCCAGCCAGCCACTGGATGGCGAAACGTCCACAACCAAGACAACCAGACGCCTGAATGCGCAAATTCATTCTTCCAAACTACAAAACAAACTTCAACGTCTCATCTCAGCTAGCCCTTGGTCTAAATTCTCCCTCACTGACTGTGTTACTAATCTGTCTTCTGTCTCACTCTCTCAGTATGAGCTTGAACTTCTTGGTTTTGGTCTTTCCTTTGCCACTTCGCCTACTCCTCGCGCTGGTATTTCCCTGATTAGCTCTTTTGATTCCTTTCGTCAATCTCGCTTCCGTAATCTTCCTGACTTGTCCACTTTTCGTGGTGCTCTCCTTCCTGCTCTTGTTAGTCTGTTTTCCAAGAATCACCACCTTCCACGCCGTTACCAACTTGCCCTTTCTTCTCTTAAATCTAACACTAACATTGTCATACTATCTTCTGACAAAGGTAATTCGGTAGTTATCCTTGATCGCGAGGATTACCTCCGTAAAGCTGATGTCTTGCTCTCTGACTCACGCACCTACACTCCTCTCGTTTCCAACCCTCTTGATCGCATCAAGAGAACTTTCAACAAAAAACTAAGGACTCTCTCCGACCTCTGTCCTCCTGACTTTGACCTTGTTCAACGGTTTCGTGTCATCTGTCCCTCTCCTCCCTATTTCTATGGCCTTCCCAAAACTCATAAACCTGATATTCCTCTTCGTCCTATCATATCCTCTAGAGGTTCTGTCTCTTATTCTCTTGCTTCTTGGCTGGCCAAAACCCTCACTCCCTTTCTTGGTACTTTTTCTCCTGCCCACCTCCGTCACTCTCAAGACTTCATTGAACGGGTTCGCTCTCTCCCAACCTGTAAGATGCTTAGTCTTGACGTTGAGTCCCTCTTCACCAATGTCCCTCTTGATGATGTCCTTGATTTCCTTAGAGAGAAGGCCCATGAAGGGTTTCTTCATCTCCCTATCCCCACTGATGTCTTTCTTGATCTGATCCGCCTCTGTGTGGACTCTAACTCCTTTTCCTTCCAAGGGAAATATTATTCCCAAACCTTCGGTGTCGCTATGGGCTCTCCTCTCTCTCCTGTCCTTGCTAATCTTTACATGGAATACTTCGAGACTGTTCTTCTTCCTACCCTCGATGTGCAACCTTCACTCTGGCTCCGCTATGTGGATGACATCTTTGCTCTGTGGCCTCATGACTCCAGTCTCTTCCAACCTTTTCTTGAAGCTCTTAACAATCTTGCCCCTTCCATTAAGTTTAAAGCTGAATGGGAATCTAATTCCTTACTTCCTTTCCTTGATGTCCATGTCCACCGCTCAGATACAGGTTTTTCCTTTTCCGTTTACCGTAAACCTATGCACAGTGGCATGTACATTCACTACTTTTCCTATCATGCTTCCCCTGTCAAGAAAAGTGTTCTTATCTCCCTCTTTCTCCGTGCCCTCCGCATCTGTGATCCTCAGTTCCTTCCAGCAGAAATTTCCACTCTTTATAATTCGTTCTCCCGTCTTGGCTACCCTTCCCATTTCATAGACTCTGCCCTCTCACGTGCTAAACGCAATTTCTTCTCTCCCAAACTCTCTACTCATGGGAACTCTTCTATCCTCTGCCTTCCCTACATTTCCGGTCTTTCTAATCTCAACAATTCTCTCCGTCCCTTAGACATCAAGCTTACCTTCCGCCAGACTAACACTCTTCGCACTAATCTCGTTCATACCTCTCCTCCCTCTACAGATGTTCCTGGTGTCTACTCTATTTCTTGCTCTTCCTGTCCTCTTCAATACTTTGGAGAAACTGGTCGATCTCTTTCTGACAGACTTAGAGAGCACAAAAATAGTGTTAGGCTTGCCGACACTAACAATGCTCTTTTCTGTCACGTCAGAGATCATAGCCATCCTATTGACTGGTCTTCTGCTAAAACTGTCTTCCCTACTTCCAACTCGAACAGTCGCCGTCTAGTTGAATCCTCTCTAATACACAACTTTCCTTGTATGAACCTTAGCCCTGGCTTCGTCTCTGTAGATGCCTTCCTCTCCCACTACATTGTAAAATGCTCCAAACTTCAGAACACCCGTGACTTAACCTGAATCCTCATTTTTTCTTCTTCTTCTTCTTTTTCTTCTTCCTCTTCCCCTTTCCTCTCTCCTTTTCTCCTCTGGGTTGTCTTTCTCTCTCCTGTCTCGTGTTTCTGTTCCTTCTTTATTTTATTTCACCACTTCCCCTTTCACGCACCTCTGTGCGCTTGCTCTCCCTCTGTGGGTTTCTAGCTCTCTTGCAGTGCTCCCCTTCCTTTGTATTTGACTGGCTCGTCTTCCTTATTTCCCACTTCTAGCACTACCACTACTACTACCTCTTCTTCTTCTACTACATCTACTGATGAAATTAGACACATGTGCGGCGTCTGGTTGTCTTGGTTGTGGACGTTTCGCCATCCAGTGGCTGGCTGGATGGCGAAACGTCTACGGTGGGGATGCCCGGGTGTTGTGCATGTGTCATTTCATCCTGTCGGTATTATATACAATTCTTGTACTACTACCACCACTACTACTACCACTACTACTACCTCCACCTCTTCCTGCCTATATATAGCCGTCCTGCTCCTCCTCTGTTAGTGTGACTTTGTCAATGGTCCAAGTCGGACCGAAACGTCGTCGTAAGCTTCTGTCTTTTATGTGCGGGTTATTTGTGTACAGAATGACTTATGTGATCGGCTTCAAATTTTTACCTTGGTCAACTATAACATGGAGAAAGTTCATGGAACATTAGGCAGTTGCAGGTGTCCTCTGCTCGATTTTATTTAGACCATTCCACGCAATATCTTCAGAAAGACTCTTCTGATCGGCTTTAAAATGTCAATATTCGTGAATCCAATTTATAAGAAGGTTGGTGCTGAAACATCATGTTTCTATACCAATTCTGTTCCTCTCAGTGTTTCATATGTCTTTATTATGTAGTCTCCAACTCTCCTGTTCTCCAGTATACTAAGGTTAAGTTCACTTAACCTCTTCTCGAAGGATATACCCCTTCACTCTGGGACTAGTCTTGTTGCAAACCTCTGCACTTTCTATAATTTCTAGGATTACGTGATCAGGTGTGGGTTCTATATTGGTACTACATACTCCAATATGGGCCTGATATACACTGTGTACAGAGTCTTGAATAATACCTTAACCAGGTGATGAAACGCTATTCTTAGGTTCGCCAGGCGCCCATATGCTGAAGCAGGTATTTGGTTATTGTGCGTCTCAAGAGATGTGCTCACTATTATACTAACCCCAAGATCCTTTTCCCTGAGTGAGGTTTTCAGTCTTTGGCCAATACTCTATCTGTAGTCTTCTTTGACCTTTCCCAATCTTCATGACTTGACACTTGGTGGAGTTAAACTACAGGAGCCAATTGTTGGACCAGGCTTGCAGCTTGTCCAGATCCCTTTGTAGTCCTTTTCTATCCTCGTCCACTAGAGTTCTCCACATTAGCTTCACTTCGTCTGCAATAGGGGCACCTCTGAACCTATCCATTCCATCATGTCATTCACTTATACCAGAAGCAATACCAGCACCACTCGTCACATGCGCTCACCTGACACCTCGTCACGTCTACCTGGAGTCTACCTTGAGAGTATTCCGGGGATCAACGCCCCCGCGGTCCGGTCCACGACCAGGCCTCCTGGTGGATCAGGGCCTGATGAACCAGGCTGTTACTGCTGGTCGCACGTAGTCCCCAGCCCAGCTGATCCGGCACCGACTTTAAGTATCTGTCCAGCTCCATCTTGAAGGCAGCCAGGGCTTTATTGGTAATTCCCCTTAGGCATGGTGGGAGGCTGTTGAACAGTCTTGGGCCTTGGAAACTTAATGTGTTTTCTCTTAGTGTACCAATGACGCCCTTACTTTTCATTGAGGATAAGTTTCACCGCCTTTCCAGTCTTTTGCCATCACTTGTTTCTTTCCTATCAGATATTCCCCTGATCCATTGCAGTGCTTTTTCTGTTATTCCTTGCTGCTCCTCTAGCTTGTATACTAACCTCTTGTGCAGATTGTGTTAAATACCATCTTACAGTCCAAGAAAATACAATCTACCCAGCCCTCTCAGTCTTACTTCCATTACCTTGTAGTAAAACTCTAGAGATGCAGGATTTCCCTTCCCTCAAACCCTGCTGGTTATCGTGTATAAGTTCATTCCTTTCTAGGTGTCCCAACACTCTTCTGATAATCATCTCCACGACTTTGCATATTACACATGTCAATGAGACTGCTCTGCCTGTCTCCTTTCTTGAAAATTATGACTACATTTACTATTTTCTACACCTCAGGTAATTTCCCTGTTACGATAGGTGTGTCGAAGACTGTTGTTAGTGGCACACAAAGTGCTTCTACTCCCTCTCTCAGCACCCATGGAGAGATGCTGTCCAGTCCCACTGCCTTGGAGTATCTAGTTGGTTTCGCAGTCTCTTAACCTTGTCGGTTGTGTGTGATGTGTCCAGGAATTGTTAGTGTACCCTGCCATCCCGATTAGCTGGAAGCTTTTCTGTCTTCACTGGAAATACCTCCCTAAGTCTCTCTTGTTGAGCTCCTTACATACTTCTTGATTGTTTCTAGTGATCTCCCACCTTCCTTCCTCAACCTGATTACCTGGTCCTTGACTGCTATTTTCCTCCTGAGTTAGCTGTACAATAGCTTTTGATCAGATTTGGTTCTTGATGCTGTGTCATCTTGTATTGCCGCTGGGCCTCCCTCCTCATCCATGCATATTCGTTTCTGGCTCTTCATCTCTTCATATTTTTCTGGGTCCTTTAAGTTCTATACCTTTTCCATGCTTTAGCCCGCCTAGCTCTGGGATCTGTGTACGTTCGGTGAACCGAGGACTCATTATAGTCTTCCCATTGTTTCTGTTGCCCCTGGGTATGCATTTGATTGCTTCCCAGCACTTTGTGGTTACGTATTCCTTATTTTCGTTTACTGTCTTTCCCTTCAGTTCATTTCCTCATTGCGCCTCATGCAGGAATTTCTCATGTCTATGAAGTTCACTCTTTTGTAGATTGGCTTCTCCCGTCCTCCTCGTGTTGCTTTACTCTCCACTGTTAATTCTACAATGTATTCGAAGCTCCAAGGAGCGTGTTCTATGTGATATCCCTTATCTCTTAATTACATTAGGTAAATACGAGGTGCAGCCTTGCTGGTTCATCCCCTCCTCTCTCTCTCTCTCTCTCTCTCTCTCTCTCTCTCTCTCTCTCTCCGGTAGTGTCCATAATGTGTTGGTGCAGGTTTTCCTATACTACCTCAATCGTCTTAGCCCTCCACATTTCTGGTTCCCCATGTGGCTCCTGGTGTTCCCAATGAATCTTCTTTTGATTGAAATCACCCACAATAAGTAATTTTGTCCTCCCCATATGGGCGTTTCTGGCCATCTCAGCTAGTGAGTCCACTCTACCATTATTCTATTGATACTCTTGTCTTGGCTCCTGCTATTCTGTGGTGGGTTGTATATTACTGCAATCACCACCTTGGAACTCCTAGTTTGAAGTGTTCCTACTAAGTAGTCTCTTGCATCCCTTTTGTGCATTCCTTCAAACTCTTCAATATTTCATTGATTTTTGATGAGCAGTGCAACTCCTCCATCTTTACTCAGGATCTAATATACAGATGGAAAGATCACATCTTTTATCTTCCCATGAACTTTGTTTCCATGAGTGCTATGATGCCTTGGGATGCCTTCATGGTTCTTCTGTGCCAGTCCCCGCACTTATTTGTTATGTCAAATTCATTGACGTACTTTCCAATACTGTATCCTGGGGGATTAGTGGAAACTGCGTGAGTGGGAGACCTTGTAGGATACTATGGGAGCCTACTTGGAAGGTGGAGTTTGTTATAGGGGAGGTGGAGCTGTGAGTGTGAAGCATAGGTTATTTTGGGTTAATTTGTTTGCATTGGGGGAATCAGGGTTGAGGGTGCTTTATAGGTGGTTCCGAGGGTGGTTGTGTTTGCTGGTCCTTCCTAGTTTGGGCTACTCTATCTTCATACTCATCTCTCTTTCCAGCCCTTTGTGTCTTTGTATCCTTTCTCTCAGTTTCAGTCATTCTTCTACTGTTCAGTCATGGTTGAGGTACACCCCCATGTAGTTTGATGATTCTTCAGCCTTGGTTTCTGCTGCATGATCCTGTTTCACTCCATTTCTGACTTGAAAAATCAATGTGACTGGACGATTTTTTTTCTCCTTGAGTATCCTCCTATTCTCTGAAAATTTATCATCTTGGTGTCGTTCTCTCCTGTGTCAGGGTATACTACAAATTCTAACCATACAATAGAGTGGAAAAGTAATGTGAAGGACCTGGGAGTGATAATGTCAGAGGATCTCACCTTCAAAGACCACAACAATGTAGCTACCTCATCCGCAAGGAAAATGACAGGATGGATAATGAGAACCTTCAAAACTAGGGACGCCAAGCCCATGATGATTCTCTTCAAATCGCTTGTGCTCTCTAGGCTGGAATACTGCTGTACATTAACGGGTCCCTTCAAGGCTGGCGACATTGCAGACCTGGAGAGTGTACTAAGAACTTTCATGGCACACATAAGTGCGATAAGGCACCTAAACTACTGGGAACGGTTGAAGGTCCTTGATCTGTATTCTCTCGAACACAGGCAAGAGAGATAGATACATGATAATATACACTTGGAAGGTCCTGGAGGGATTGGTACCAAACTTGCACATGA
>NC_091327.1:2702086-2739586 GCF_038502225.1 Cherax quadricarinatus
AACAAATCACCGTCATATGCAGCTATTGCCAAAATTCAATCTGATACAACAAAAATCCTTCAAGCTACAACACAACCATCCTCACCCAGCTTAGCACTCTCTGCTCTTCCCGACGCTGCCCCATCCAAGGTGCTCTACTGCATGATGTATGCCCACCTTGCCAATGCTGCTAATCCTGGCTCCTTCAACACAACAATCAACGAACTGTTTCGCCTCAACAAGTTAGAAGTGATCAAGGTCCCAGGACCGAAACGTTTTCTAATAAATATGTTATAGTGTTTGCTTACGTGTCTTTCTAAACCACACAACCAAATAACTGCTGCAGCATATGGGCGCCTGACAAACAAGAACAGCGTTTCGACACCTGAATAAGGAATCATTCAAGACTCCACACCGTGCACGTCAGGCCCATACTGGAGCACGCAGCACCAGCATGGAACCCACACCTGGTCATGCACGGCAAGAAATTAGATTAAGTGCCAAGGTTTGCAACAAGAGTAGTCCCGGAGCTAAGGGGTATGTCCAATGAGGAGAGGTTAAGGAAAACCAACCTGACGACACTGGAGGACAGGAGAGAGAGAGGGGGGGGCATAACGACATAAACAATACTGAGAGAAATTGACAGGATCGACAGGGACAGGATGTTTGAGAGATCGGACACAGCAACAAGGGGACAACTGGAAGTTGACAACTCAGATGAGTCACGGGGACTTTAGGAAGCATTTCCTCAGCCTCAGAGCTGTCAGGAAATGGAACAATCTGCAGAGTGATGCAGTGGAGGCAGGATGCATACACAACTTTAAGAAGAGATACACCAAAGCTCATGGGGCAGGGAGTGTGCGGACCCAGAAGCGACCAGCGAAACGGCGAAGCCAGCTGTGAATCGACCCCTGCAACCACAAATAGGCAAATACAAATAGGTGAGTACGCGCGCGCGCACACACACGCGCACACACACACACACACACACACACACACACACACACACACACACACACACACACACACACACACACACACACACACATACACACACACAAACACACACACTAAATAGTATTCGTCCAAGAAACGGTGTAAGAATGGGAAAAGGTAAGCAATAAGTTCCGTAAAGATCAGTATTGGGACCGGTACTGTTTCTGACAGCTATATGTGAATGACATACCAGAGAAGTCAGAAGAGAGAGAGAGAGATGTATCCCTGTTTTCTGATGTAAAAGTAATGAGAAAATAACTGAGAAGGATAAGGAAAATAGAAATGAACCTGGACTAACTACAAGACTGGCCAGACAAGTGGCTAAGAGCATAAGAAAGAACACTACAGCAGACCTACTGACCCACGCGAGGTTTGTCCAGTTCTCCTACCGGCTCAAGCCAACGCCCCAACCCAGTCAGGTCAGGTCACATTCACGGCATCTGACCTAGCAGCACAAGCCAATCAGGTCCAACTCACATCCACCCACAGTCACTATGTATCTAACCCATTTTTAAAACTACACAGCGTCTTAGCTTCTATGATGTGTGTGTGTGTGTGTGTGTGTGTGTGTGTGTGTGTGTGTGAGTGAGTGTGTATGTACTCACCTAATTATACTCAACTAATTGTGGTTGCAGGGGTCGAGACTCAGCTCCTGGCCCCGCCTCTTCACTGAGTGCTACTAGGTCCTCTCTCTCCCTGCTCCACGAGCTTTATCATACCTCATCTTAAAGCTATGTATGGTTCCTGCCTCCACTACCTCACTTGCCAGGCTATTCCACTTCATGACTATTTTATGACTGAAGAAATACTTCCTAATATCCCTATGACTCATCTTGGTCTTCAACTTTCAGCTGTGACCCCTTGTTTCTGTGTCCCATCTCTGGAACATCCTGTCTCTGTCCACCTTGTCTATTCCACGCAGTATTTTGTATGTTATCATGTCTCCCTTAACCCTCCTGTCCTCTAGTGTCGTCAGGCCAATTTCCCTTAACCTTTCTTCGTAGGACATTTCCCTTAGCTCTGAAACTAACCTTGTCGCAAATCTTTGCACTTTCTCGAATTTCTTGACGTGCTTGATCAAGTGTGGGTTCCAAACTGGTGCTGCATACTCCAGTATGGGCTTGATGTACACAGTGTACAGTGTCTTGAACGATTCCTTACTAAGGTATCGGAACGCTATTCTCAAGTTTGCCAGGCGCCCATATGCTGCATCAGTTATCTGGTTGATGTGTGCCACCGGAGATATGCTTGGTGTTATGATCACCCCAAGATCTCTCTCCTTGAGCGAGGTTTGCAGTCTTTGGCCACCTAGCCTGTTCTCTGTGTGCGGTCTTCTTTGCCCTTCTCTGATCTTCATGACTTTGCATTTGGCAGGGTTGAATTCAAGAACCCAGTTGCTGGACCACGTGTCCAGCCTGTTCAGGTCTCTTTGAAGTCCTGCCTCATCCTCATCTGATTTAATTCTCCTCATTAACTTCACATCATCTGTGAACAGGGACACCTGTTCGCAGTGTACTCACCTAGTTGTACTCACCTAGTTGAGGTTGCGGGGGTCGAGTCCGAGCTCCTGGCCCCGCCTCTTCACTGATCGCTACTAGGTCACTCTCCCTGAGCCGTGAGCTTTATCGTACCTCTGCTTAAAGCTATGTATGGATCCTGCCTCCACTACATCGCTTCCCAAACTATTCCACTTACTGACTACTCTGTGGCTGAAGAAATACTTCCTAACATCCCTGTGATTCATCTGTGTCTTTAGCTTCCAACTGTGTCCCCTTGTTACTGTGTCCAATCTCTGGAACATCCTGTTTTTGTCCACCTTGTCAATTCCTCTCAGTATTTTGTATGTCGTTATCATGTCCCCCCTATCTCTCCTGTCCTCCAGTGTCGTCAGGTTGATTTCCCTTAACCTCTCCTCGTAGGACATACCTCTTAGCTCTGGGACTAGTCTTGTTGCAAACCTTTGTGTGTGTGTGTGTGTGTGTGTGTGTGTGTGTGTGTGTGTGTGTGAGTGTGTGTGTGTGTGTGTGAGTGTGTGTGTGTGTGTGTGTGTGTGTGTGTATGTGTACTCACCTAATTGTACTCACCTAATTGTGGTTGCAGGGGTCGAGACTCAGCTCCTGGCCCCGCCTCTTCACTGATCGCTACTGGGTCCTCTCTCTCCCTGCTTCCTGAGCTGTATCATACCTCTTCTTAAAACTATGTATGGTTCCTGCCTCCACTACTTCACTTGCGAGGCTATTCCACTTCCTGACAACCCTATGACTGAAGAAATACTTCTTAACGTCCAAGTGACTCGTCTGAGTCTTCAGCTTCCAGTTGTGACCCCTTGTCCCTGTGTCCCCTCTCTGGAACATCCTATCTCTGTCCACCTTGTCTATTCCCCGCAGTATCTTGTATGTCGTTATCATGTGTCCCCTGACCCTTCTGTCCTCCAGTGTCGTCAGTCCGATTTCCCTTAACCTTTCCTCGTACGACATTCCCTTGAGCTCTGGGACTAGCCTTGTTGCAAACCTTTGTACTTTCTCTAACTTCTTGACGTGCTTGACCAGGTGTGGGTTCCAGACTGGTGCTGCATACTCCAGTATGGGCCTAACATACACAGTGTACAGTGTCTTGAACGATTCCTTATTAAGGTATCGGAACGCTATTCTCAGGTTTGCCAGGCGCCCGTATGCTGCAGCAGTTATTTGGTTGATGTGTGCCTCCGGTGATATGCTCGGTATTATGGTCACCCCAAGGTCTTTCTCCCTGAGTGAGGTCTGTAGTCTTTGTCCACCTAGCCTATACTCTGTCTGCGGTCTTCTTTGCCCCTCCCCAATCTTCATGACTTTGCATTTGGCTGGATTGAATTCGAGAAGCCAGTTACTGGACCACATGTCCAGCCTGTCCAGGTCTCTTTGCAGTCCTGCCTCATCCTCGTCCGATTTAAGTCTTCTCATCAACTTCACGTCATCTGCGAACAGGGACACTTCAGAGTCTATTCCTTCCATCATGTAGTTCACATATATCAAAAATAGCACTGGTCCTAGAACTGACCCCTGTGGGACCCCGCTCGTAACAGGCGCCCACTGTGATACCTCTTCAAGGTACCATGACTGGTTGCTGCCTCCCTGTCAGGTATTCCCTTATCCATTGCAGTGCCCTCCCTTTTACATGCGCCTGATCCTCCAGCTTCTGCACTAATCTCTTGTGGGGAACTGTGTCAAAGGCCTTCCTGCTGTCTAGGAAAACGCAATCTACCCACCCCTCTCTCTCGTGTCTTACTTCTGTTACCTTGTCATAAAACTCCAGGAGGTTTGTGATACAAGATTTGCCTTCCATGAACCCATGCTGGTTTTCATTTATAATCTTGTTCCTTTCCAGGTGTTCAACCACTCTCCTCCTGATAATCTTCTCCATGACTTTGCACACAATACATGTCAGAGACACAGGTCTGTAGTTTAGTGCCTCGTTTCTGTTTCCTTTCTTAAATATGGGAACTACATTAGCTGTCTTCCATTTCTCAGGTAGTTGCCCAGTTTCAAGGGATGTGTTGAAGATTGTGGTTAGAGGCACACACAGCATCTCTGCTCCTTCTCTAAGGACCCATGGGGAGATGTTGTCCGGTCCCATCGCCTTTGAGGTGTCAAGGTCACTTAAGAGCTTCTTCACCTCCTCCTCAGTTGTTCGTATGTCATCCAACACTTGTTGGTATATTCGCTCTTGATGTTCCCTTCTGTGCTGTCTTCCCACAGCCCTTCCTGTCTCTACTGTAAAAACTTCCTTAAATCTCCTGTTCAGCTCCTCACATACCTCCTGATCATTTCTTGTGAGTTCTCCACCTTCTGTCCTTAAACTGATCACCTGGTCTTTGACTGTTGTCTTCCTCCTGATGTGGCTATACAACAGTTTCGGGTCAGTCTTGATTCTCGATGCTATGTCATTTTCATACTGTGGCTGGGCCTCCCTCCTTACCTGTGCGTACTCATTCCTGGCTCTGCGACTGATCTCCCTATTTTCGTGTGTTCTCTGCCTTTTGTACTTTTTCCATTCTCTATTGCACTTTGTTTTTGCCTCCTTACAACGTCGGGTGTGTGCATGTGTGTGTATGTGTGTGTATGTGTGTGTATGTGTGTGTGTGTATGTGTGTGTGTGTGTATGTGTGTGTGTGTGTGTGTGTGTGTGTGTGTGTGTGTGTGTGTGTGTGTGTGTGTGTGTGTGTGTGTGTGTGTATATGTGTGTGTGCGTGTGTGAATGTCCGAGTAGCCCTCATAATCGTAAGGTAGAGTGTTATTTTTTATATTTTGAGGCACACATGGAATATATATATTTTACAAATATTCGGCTAGTATCTCCGTGTTTTCACCGATACTGATACTGATTACGTAAAACAAGTCGATACCCGCCGATTCCCATACCGATATTTTGGTTCATCCCTAGTATCCACTGTAAGAGTTTTTACTCCATTTTGCATACGTAAAATACGTACATATGTAAAACAATTCTGAATAACACTCACTTATCATAACCGTCTTGTTTTGGATATTTACAAAATTCGCATTCGCTTATATTAAATAAAACATTTAACATGAAATGCTGAGTGAAAATAACAATCGGAAAGTTAAGTATCTAGATAAATTGACATTCTGAAAGAAATATGAGTAAGTGCAATAGCAGTGACGACAAAACTTTTGGAAAAAAAGGAGAAAATCTTACATATGACGTCTGCGATGTTGCCATAGTTGTATTTAGTACCATGCACCGCCTCCAGGGCCCTGACGCTCACCCCGGCCACTCGGTACTGGAGGCCAGAAACAATATCATTACTCATCGTGATATAATACATGTGTAATTATTGCTTTACCAATGAATTAGTTCCGTCTATATATGATGCTGCCACTAGAAAGTCGAAAGAATATAAATATTCTTGCTGTCGTGTACCCAGACTCTTAACTGCTCTTTTTTAACTTGTCGAACATGATCAATAGATATTGTGATGCCTATTAACGGTTCTTACTCATTCGTTTTCTTCCAAACACCATAACTTTGTGACGGTCCTCACCTGTTCGTCATAATTGGCAGGCAGCTGCTCGGTGTAACCATATGGAGTCATCCAGAGCTGAGAGTAAGAATGAAGACTAAAGTACATTCTCACGTCTGGCAGAGCTTCAATGGAGCCTCGCACAGCCTGTGATTCTCTCTCAGAAAAGGCAGACTCTCCTGTGAAGGATTATAATTGTAGCTACATCTCAACATTCGCCTCCAGAAGGAAGACAGTGAAAATGTTGTTATGCAAATATTTGATACGATATTTTTTATTGTGTATTAAAATTAGCATAGAGGTTCAAGACATCTGTAATACGAAGAGAGGCACTGGTCAGAGAAATAGCAAACATGGAACTTAAACTAAAGGAATCTTACAGGAGTTAAGAAACTCGGGAAGAACTAAAAACCTAAATGAAATTGAAAGAAGCCCAAAATATTTCTTTTCTTATGCCATATCTAAGTCGAGAACAATATCCAGTATTGGGCCCCTACTTAGACGAGATTAGTCCTACACAGATGACAGCAAGGAAATGAGTGAGCTACTCAAGTCCCAGTATGACTCAGTTTTTATAAAGTGAGCCGCTAACCAGACTGAGAGTCGAAGACCTAAATGAATTTTTTATGAGCAAGACACAGGATCTGGTAGATTCAAAACTATCTGATATTATCCTGAAGCCAAATGACTTCGAAAAGGCGATAAATGACATGCCCATGCACTCTGCCCAAGGCCCAGACACATGGAACTCCGTGTTCATCAAGAACTTCAAGAAATCCTTATAATGTGCTATTAACATCCTATGGAGAAGGGACATGGACACAAATGTCGTCCCACAGCTGCTAGAAACAACAGACATAGCTCCATTCCACAAACGGAACAGTAAAGCAATAGCCAAGAACTACAGACCGAAAGCACTAACATTCCGTATCATAAAATTCTTTGAAAGGGTTCTAAGAAGCAAGATCGCCACTCATCTAGATACCCATCAGTGATACAACCCAAGGCAATATGAGTTTAGAACAGGTTGCTCCTGCCTGTCCCAATTACTGGACCACTAAGCCAAGGTCCTGAACGCTCTAGAAGACAAACAAATGCAGATGCAGTATACACAGACTTTGCCAAAGCCCATGACAAGTGTGGCCACGGTGTAACAGCGCACAAAATGCGTGATAAAAAAATAATAGGAAAAGTTGGAAGATGGATCTATAATTTCCTAACAAACAGAACACAAAGGGTAGTAGTAAACAGAGTAAATTCGGAGGCTGCTACTGTGAAAAGCTCTGTCCCACAAGGCACAGTACTCGCTCCCATTCTGTTCCTCATGCTCATATCTGACATAGACAAGGATGTCAGCCACAGCACCGTGTCTTCCTTCGCAGATGACACCCAAATTTGCATGACAGTGTCCTCCATTGAAGACACTGCAAGACTCCAGACGGACATCAACCAAATCTTTAAATGAGCAGCAGAAAACAATATGAAGTTTAATAATGAGAAATTTCAATTACTCCGATATGAAAAACGTGAAAAACTAACGCAAAAACCTGCAAGTGCTAATGTCAGAGGATCTTACTTTCAAAGACCACAACATTGTATCAATCGCATCTGCTAGAAAAATGACAGGATGGATAATGAAAGCCTTCAAAAATTGGGATGCCAAGCCCATGGTGACACTCTTCTAAGCTGGAATATTGCTGCATACTAACAGCACCTTTCAAGGCAGGTGAAATTGCTAACCTAGAAAATGTAGGAGTGCTTGAAGTTCCTTAAGCTGTACTCCCCAGAACGCAGTCGGGAGAGATACATGATTATATAAACCTGGAAAATCCTAGAGGGATTTGTATCTAACATGCACACGAAAATCACTCCCTATGAAAGCAAAAGACTCAGCAGACGATGCAACATCCCCCCCAATGAAAAGCAGGGGTGCCACTAGCACGATAAAGGACAACACAAAAAGTGTCAGGAGCCCAAGACTATTCAACTGCCTCCCAGTATACATAAGGGGCAATACCAATATACCCCTGGCTGTCTTCAAGAAGGCGCTGGACAGTACCTGACCAGCCGGGCTGTGTTTCGAACGTCGGGTTACGTGCGGCCAACAGTAACGTTACAGCTGGTTGATCAGGCTCTGATCAGCCATGAGGCCTGGTCACAGACCGGGCCGCGGGGGCGTTGATCCGTGAAACCCTCCCCAGGTATACTGCAGGTACGAACCTCAATCTGTCCTTGCTAACCCAAATAAGAATTTCCATAGCTCTGTCACTGTTTTCCTTTATGGATTATGTGTGTGAAGGGAAGAATGTTCATGTTATCCGACAAGCAATTCACTTTTATCTACAGCCTGATTAAAAAAATCACCTTTTCTTATTTTAATAAATTATCGTATTTATATAACGTATGGAGCAATGCTGTTAAAGTAAGTGGTAGTAGCGATAACTTAAATAAATTACTAACCACTGTACAAGTCAGAACATGGGTTGTTTGAACTCCCGGCTCCACCAAAGTCTGAGTCGAAGTTACGGTTGCAGTCGACGCCATGACACTCAGCGTTGGGTACGCGGTTCTTGCGCCATAGACGGTCCTGAAATGTACGACTCATGTCACCTTGTCTTCAACTCGTATTACCATTTTTTAGAAAAAAAAAAAGATTTGGCTATCCTTTTCATGGAATTCATTGTTTTATTTTTGGATATCTGTTCAAGGTGAGAGATACTGAATATTTATAACATTCAGGAAACATTAAAAAATGATTTGAATAACATTAAAAAATATTACAATAAAGAAACAACTTTAGGAATTAGGATAAGATTATTTGAAAATTTTCGGTTACCACTGCGACTGTTACAGGTAAATCAAATAACTCGTCTTCCAGCAACCGACAGACCAACACCAGGAAACCTCTGTCTCAGTCACCAATAATGAGGTAACCCTGATAACTTTTACTCCATAGACCTAGAGACAAGTAATACCGGTAAAGTCTGCCCCAACGACCATAAAAAGCAACGCCAACTGCTTCTGTCCTCGAGACCGAGAGATGTAGCCTCAATAGCTTCTGTCCTAGAGACCGAAAGAGTTATTTTCAATAAATATTGCTCTAGCGACGAAGAGAGGTAACCACAATAACCTTGACTCCTTCAACCAAGAGACGTAACCACAATAACCTTGACTCCTTCAACCAAGAGAGGTAACCACAATAACCTTGACTCCTTCAACCAAGAGAGGTAACCACAATAACCTTGACTCCTTCAACCAAGAGACGTAACCAAGAGAGGTAACAATAACCTTGACTCCTTCAACCAAGAGAGGTAACCACAATAACCTTGACTCCTTCAACCAAGAGAGGTAACCACAATAACCTTGACTCCTTCAACCAAGAGAGGTAACCACAATAACCTTGACTCCTTCAACCAAGAGAGGTAACCACAATAACCTTGACTCCTTCAACCAAGAGAGGTAACCACAATAACCTTGACTCCTTCAACCAAGAGAGGTAATCACAATAACCTTGACTCCAACAACCAAGAGAGGTAACCACAATAACCTTGACTCCTTCAACCAAGAGAGGTAACCACAATAACCTTGACTCCTTCAACCAAGAGACGTAACCACAATAACCTTGACTCCAACAACCAAGAGAGGTAACCACAATAACTGGCTCTAGCAACCAAGAGAGGTAACCACAATAACTGGCTCTAGCAACCAAGAGAGGTAACCCTAATAAATTCTGCTTAACAACCTCAATATCTTAGGACCCTAGTAATCTTTCCTTCCTATCATGAAGTTCTATAATACAGTGAAAAACGTACATTGTCTCGAAAATTATCTGTATATAACCTGTATATATCTGTATAATTATCAGTATTAACCATGCGAAATCTGGTCACCTCAAGTCATAAATACTTGAATCCTTAAAATCATGTGAATATGATGTCTGCAGTAATTCAAAGGTGGAAAAGATTTGTAACTTCTGAAGACACTGATGACCAGTCAATGCTTCGGTGACAGTTGAATCACCATCACCATCACTTGGATTCATTTTTGGAAATTGATTTAACGATAAAAGTAATACAATATATTACAAACTATTTAATATGTGGTGTATTATGGACAATACATGATATAGAAAATTGAAGTAAACTGGTCAACAGGATGAGTTGCTCAGATGTCTACTATAAAATAAGCTGGTTACTATCTGAAGAGAGCTAAATTATAACAGGTCGTGATAAATACAATAAAGCAATATTGAAATTTTAGAAATGTTGAGAATTAAGAAGACTTAAGAAAGAAAAGGCTTAGCTTACGTGTCTTTCATTACTCCATTAGACTGAATAACAGAAAACTGACAAGATGATAAGTGAGAAACTTGAGCAACACTTGGAAATCTTCATTCTGGAAACGTTTCTCCAACTAGTGGCTTCTTCAGTCCAGTACAGAGAAACGGGAGATGATGATTAGGAGTTGTGGTAATCAATTCTTCAGTCTGGGGTCGATGTGTTCTGTCAATAAATGTTGGTTAAAGTCCAGCATATTCACGAAGATGGAGCTTATTTACTGCAGACAGATGAGGTGGAGCATTGCGAGGCAGCGGAATTCTTCAACGCTTACCTAACGTATAGACCTGACCTACTTCCACTAGTGATGTTTTTCCTCTGGTGACTCCGCCTACCACTGCTATACCTCATCTGTCTGCAGTATATAAGCTTCATCTCCGCGAATACTGCACTAATATCATGATTGATGGACTGAACACATCGGCTCCATCTGGGGGACTGATTACCTAAACTCTTCATATTCCCCGGTTTCTCTGCGCTGGACTGAGGAAGCCACTGGTTGGAGAAATGTTTCCAGAATAAAGATTCCCAAGTGTTGCACAAGTGTTTTAGTAATCACAGAATAACAGTAATCTAAACTTGCCAGAAAATGGGTTTTAACAGAAGTTATTCTAAAGGAAACAAATTAATTTGCAAAATTGTTTTCATTGAATCTAAGTTAAATTCTTTTAACATGCAAGTTCTGTAGAATTATTAATTTCATCGTTTTCTTCACTTAAGTTACAGCTTTTCAAATAATTTAGACTCAATGAGTGATTGAGTTTTTGCCAGGATGATTTCTGATAAATGAAACAACTTCCTACATGTGAAAGTTAAGACACATGTGCAACATCTGGATATCTTTATTGTAGACGTTTCGCCATCCAGTGGCTTTATCAATACAGATTCTAGGACATAATAGGAAGACAGTAGAACTATATACAAAAGATGAGGTAATCAGTCCCTCAGCCTTGGAGTTAGTGTTCACAGCATCGTGGTGGAGGAGAATCTGTATTGATAAAGCCACTGGATGGCGAAACGTCTACAATAAAGATATCCAGATGATATGATGTTGCTACGGGAAGAAGAAAAAGTCTAAGACTCTTTTCACTCTCCTTTCCCTCTAACTAACAACTTTGCCAGGATCAGTGATAGAAGACGCACCACAAATATCCCACTGGACCATCAATGAAAAATGTTTATAGAAGTTTAACATACACAACTAATTATACTGCTACGATTTCTTCCACTATTGTCACCACAAAGTAACAGTGATGTCTTGACTGGTCATGACTGTTGGGGGATAATCCCAGACTGGTGATAATTTACCCCACTCTGGTTATGACTTCCTTGTTGCGGAAGATGACTTACTCGTGAATGATAATGACTTACCAGTGATTGATGATGACTTACCCGTGGCTAGTGATTTCTTACCCATGACATGTAGTTACTTACCCTTGACGGATAATGACTCACCCATGACTGTTGATGGCAAAGGCATAATTGATGATGATTTACTGAGGACCGGAGGTAATTTATCTATTTATGACTTATTCACAATTGATAATAACTTACCTCTGACTGATAAAGGCTTCATGACTTGTGGAGACTTACTTAACATATTTGTAATTAAACTACCGTAAGTGTTCGCCTCAGTGATACTACTCCACTTATTGGTCTCGGTTAGGTTTGGTTAGGTTGGATTGCTTTATTAAATTTACTTATCAAAATACAGTTTTTTTTCTTATTTGTCAAGAGTATGACTGTTTTTATTGAAAAACTTTCTTAAAATAAATTAAGTAAATAACATTTAACAATTTTCCCCGTGGAATAGATAGCATTGAAAAAAGTAGACTATTTTGTTTTAATCCGCCTAAATAACAATGTCACTTTCAAACAGGGTTTGCAGCCCATTTGTAAGTTAGGTTAGTTAGGTAAGTTAGGTTAGGTAAGTTAGGTAAGTTAGGTTAGGTAAGTTAGGTAAGTTAGGTTAGGTTGGGCTAGATAGGCTACCTCTGACTGGTGATGACTTGCTGATGCATGGTTATGATTTACGTATAAACAGTGTTGACTATTACGAAGACAAGGGGTACATTAAAGGCCTGTAGCACCTGATCGTAAAACTAAGTCAACAAAACAAGGCAATCAGCAGGCCAGAGCAGGAACAAGGCAGACACAGCAGAGGTAGATTTCTTTAGACATGAATTCCTTCAATACTTCTTTACAATATTAATATATAAAGATATAATATTATGCAATAGTGCAACAAAGAGCCACTCTTGGAATGAGTAGAAACGACGTGTGTCTGTGGACGTCTGCCACCCAGCCAATTGTGACGTCACCTTGGCTGAAGTAGTGCTGGGGGCCCCAGAACTGCTACACTCTTAACTGATATTTCACTAGTTCAGAGGGAATGCCAAATGGTTGTGTGACGAAAGTCAAATAAAATGTAAAATACTTGGCTCACGCCAGAATGACTAAAATATTACTGACGTTGACTTAGTCATGGCTAATAATGATTATACCATAAATAGGAAAGACTAACTATAGATGGTGATGGCACATACTTCATTAACCATTTGTTGGAGAATAGTAACTTTAACCAATTGCTGGAGATGACTTACCAATGAATGATGATGACTTCCCCATGAATGATGATGACTTACCCATGAATGATGATGACTTACCCATGAATGATGATGACTTACCCATGATATGTAGTAGGTGAGGCGGTGAGAGAAGCCACCCCAAACAAGAGAGTGAAGACAATCTTCATTGTTGTGTCGTGTTGTCAAACAGAAGCAACAAGTGCGGGAGAGGAGTTACTTGTACATGCTTATATAGTCTGAGCCAGAGTGGGCGGTACTATCTTCTGTCCTGCTTACTGTCGCACCACCAGTCACCCATCATTGTACCACCAGTTACCCATACTTGCACCACTAGTCATCGATTCTTGCACAACCAGTCACCCATCCTTGCACCACCAGTCACCCATCCTTGCACCACCAGTCATCGATTCTTGCACAACCAGTCACCCATCCTTGCACCACCAGTCACCCTTCATTGAACGACCAGTCACCCATCCTTGTACGACAAGTTATTCATCCCTGCACCACCAGTCACCCATTCCTGCACCACCAGTCACCCATCCTTGCAACACAAGTCATTCATTATTGCACCAGCAGTCACCCATCTTTGTACCACCAGTCACCCATCCTTCCAATACCAATCACTCATCCTTGTTGCACCAGTCACCCATCCTTCCAACATCAGTCACCCATCCTTGCAACACCAGTCACCAATCCTTGCACCACCAGTCACCCATCCTTGCACCACCAGTCACCCATCCTTGCACCACCAGTCACCCATCCTTGCACCACCAGTCACCCATCCTTGCACCACCAGTCACCCATCCTTGCACCAACCAGTCAACCATCCTTGCACCACCAGTCACCCATCCTTGCACCACCAGTCACCCATCCTTGCACCACCAGTCACCCATCCTTGCACCAACCAGTCACCCATCCTTGCAACACCAGTCACCCATGTTTTTACCATTATTCATAACCACTTTAGTACTACAAGTCATAACCATTCTAGTACTATCTCTCACAACAATTCTAGTACTACCAGTCATGACTACTAGTACTAACAGTTATAACTATTCAAGTACTACCAGTCATAACTATTCTAGCACTTTCAGATATAACTATTTTAGCACTACCAGTCATAACGATTCTAGTACTAATATAATAACCATTCTAGTACTACCAGTCATAAGTATGCTAGTAACACCAGTCATAACTATTCTAGTACGATCACTCATAACTATTCAAGTACTACCAGTCGAACTACTTTAGCACTACCAGTCATTACTATTTCAGCACTACTAGTCATAAGTATTCTAGTACTACCAGTCATAACTATTCTAGTATGACCACTCATAACTATTCAAGCACTACCAGTCAAAACTACTTGAGCAATACCAGTAATAACAATTCATGCACTACCAGTCATAACTATTTTTGCACTACCAGTAATAACTATTACAGTACTATCAGTCATAACTATTCTATCACTACTAGTTTTAGCTATTCTAGTACTACGAGTCATAAATATTATAGCACTACCAGTCGTAACTATTCTAACACTACTAGTCATAAATGTTCTAGGACTACCATACATAACTCTTCTAGCACTGACAGGCCTAACTATTCATGCACTACCCGTCATAACTACTGTAGCACTCCCAGTTGTAACTATTCTAGTACTACCAGTCATAACTATTGTAGCACTCCCAGTCGTAACTATTCTAGTACTACCAGTCATAACTATTCTAGCACAAACGGTTTTAACTCTTCTAATACTACCAGTCATAACTATTCTAGCACTACCAGTTATAACTATTCTAGCACTACCAGTTATAACTATTCTAGTACTACCAGTCATAACTATTCTAGCACTACTAGTCATAACTGTTGTAACACTACCAGTCATAACTATTCAAGCATCACCACTCATAATTTTCCGTAGGTTGATCGCTAGCTCACTCATTTTACACACTGAGGTCCGGAGATCGACTCTCCGGTACTGCTGGAAAATTTTAGAACGTGTTTCCATAAGACACCTGCTGTCCCTGTTCGTCCATCAGTAAAATGGGTACCTGGGTGTTAGTTGACTGGTGTGGGTCGCATCCTGGGACAAAACTGAACTAATTTGCCCGGAATGCTCTGCATAACAAGGGGCTTTCTTTACAGTAATATGTCATTGATGTTAACTAGGACTATATACCTTGTACATATACTTGTAGAAAATAAATATGTTATTATTATTATTATTATTATTATTATTATTATTATTGGATCACTAGTTGTAACTAGTTTAGTACTTCCAGTCATTATTATTCTAACACTACCAGTTATAATCATTCTATCGCTATCAGTTATAATCTTTCTAGGATTACCAGTTACGACTATTTTAGGACTTCCAATCAAACTTTAACTAATGTTTCCTTGCGATGCATGGCAACCCACTTGACAATTTTATCGTTCTCAATTCTAAATATGTTTTCATTGGGTTGTCTATCCCAACTAACCTAATCTAAAATTATCTAATAGGCTAACATAGTTTAACCACACCTTAGCTAACAAAACTTACCCTAACGTTACCTAAACTAACCAAACCTAATTTAATCTTTCTAAATGTTAATTAATCATACCTAACCTAATTTAATCTAACCTAATCAAACATAAACCTACCAAATACAGATATAACTTAACCTTACTTAACGTGATCTAACCTAACCTACCCAAACCAAAAATTTACCCTAATCAAACCTGATCAAACATATCCTAACAGAACCTGACCTAATCTAACCTAAACCAAACTAATCTAGCGTAACCGGACCTAACCTAACCTAACCTAACCTAACTTAACGTAGCATAACATAATATAATTTCCAATAAACATAAATTATTTGTTAGTTTAAAGGAAGCACTTAATCTCCATTTCATCTCTACCTTCACTGCCTATCTTCCTCTCTTGTTTACCTTCACTGTATCCATCTCTTGTTTACCTTCACTACCTCCAGCTCTTGTTTACCTTCACTACCTCCATCTCTTGTTTACTTTCACTGTCTCCATCTCTTGTTTACCTTCACTGTCTGTCTCCCTCTCTTATCTACTTTCACTCTCTCCATCTCTTGTTTACCTTCTCTGTGTCCCTCTCTTGTCGGCCTTCACTCTCTGTCTCCTTCTCTTCGTTACCTTCTCTCTCTGTCTCGTTCCCTTTTCTGCCTTCACTCTCTGTCTCACTCCTTTTTCTGCCTTGTCTCTCTGTTTCACTCCCTTTCTGCCTTCACTCTCTGCCTCACTCTTTTATCTGCCTCCACACTATCCTCTCACTCTCTTCTTTGTTTCCACTCTTGCTATTGGTCTACTCTCTATCTTCATTCTCGTGATTGGTCTACTCTTTACCTCCACTCTCATGTCTGGCTCCGCTCTCTGTCTCACACTCCTGGCTCTCTACTCTTTGTTCCACTCTCCTGCTTGTCTCCACTCTTTCTCTCTCGTGTCTACCTCCACTTTCTGTACCACTTTGAAGCCGTCTTCCACTCTCAGTTTCATTGTGTTTTATGTCTCATTTCTCTGTTTACCCTCGGGCCTTACATCATTTTCCGTCTCATCTCCTGCTTGTCTCCTACCACTCAGCTGCTCTGGGGTAGGTTCTGTGCTGCTTTCATTAAGTCAGCAACACATTTCTTCGCTATTTTTCTACGTAGAGATCAGTACATAACCACATTTTGTATTTTATACATGCAAGGAGCTGTTTGAAGGAAAGGTTGATAAGTTTAAGGCATCGTTCAATAATTAAGATGAATGTATTGCTTTTCTTGCAGCACTAAACCCATGTGGGTCATTCTCGGGAGGAGAGTCCTTCGTTCGTCAGCTAAGGGCGGCTTGGTCTGTCTTAGTCAGCCTGTGGTTGATGATTTCTTTAAAGAATAACCTGAATTCTACTTCAGGAGAAATGATCTGGTGCAGCAGATCTATAACCAGGTCAGTATGGACTCGCGTCCTTCTCTTTTTAGATGTAGTTAACCTACAATACTTATACTGCCAAGTTTCTTGACACGAAGTATAAATGTCTTTAAGTGTCGCAGCAGTAGAAAGTTTAAAGCAGTCATGTTATAAGGTATCCTTGAATATCGACTTTTTGAATATCCTTGACTATCATACTTTTTTCCTTCGTCTAACTTTTCGTTTTTATTTTGCTTTTAACACGAGAAAGTCTCATTCGATCGTGCTCACATTTTTAACAATGGTGTAGAAAACTAGGTCCAGGTTCTTGGAACAATAGGTATGTGCAGGTATCGCTTGACAAGAACTGTAAAACCTGGTCACAGTATCCTGGAATGGCTACTCTGTAATGCAAAATCAAACGTTCTAAGACGTTGTCTACTAATTCGACGACAATGGAAAGTGAAATTTCATGGTGTAGGTGAACTTCTGCCATTCTTTATGCCCATAATAATCTGAAATTTTGATTCCCGTTTAATCACGTTAAATATATTTGAGACTACCTCTTGTGAGTAGTTTCAATATTTAATTGCTAATGCATCTTACGGCCATGACAGTATATGTTATAAATTTGTTAATGTACTAACTGGATAACTGCATAAAGCCTCTCATGAAGGACTTTAAAATGTCAGTATTAGTGTGTTATCCAGAAAGCAATGTTAGTGTTATTATTGGTCTCCATAAATCCAAATTTGGAAATTTCATTAAATAAATATTAATATTGATTTCCACTCAATAATTAAAGAATGCCGTGTCTTTCCGGCTTATTATGATGCATTTAGAGCATTTTCTGGAGAATGCCTCTTCTGATAGGCTTCAAACTTTTTGTGTTGAGTTATATTAAAAGAAACTTAGCTTTCACTTTGAGCAATTTAAATCTTAAAGAACCATATTTAATAAAATTATTGGGTTCTGCGTGATAGCTAGAGAATGGTTCATCTGGTCGGCTTCAAACACTTAAAAGTTGATTAATTTTATTGGAAGTTAATTTGTATTGAAGTTGGGCATTTTCTATGCCAGTTCTCCAATCATATATACTTTTATTATCAAACTGAACTTTCCTAAAAAAACGCTAAATAAAATATTTTGTGGTAATTTATTGAGTTCAAGAAATCCCTCAGGTTCACTGTAACATTCAGTGGAGACCTTCAGACTCCACGCTCATAAACAAGTAACGGAAATTATGAAGCAGCACATTATTATTGATAGGTTTACACTAATTTGATAGATTACAGGTTTTAGGTGGAATTAGGAACTAATAACATAATTATAAAAATGTAGTTTTAGGTTTTAATAAGTTTACATTAGTACAGATATTTGATAAGAGAAAACTAGATACGTAGAGACACCTAGCAGGTACGTTGGTAGTCATCTTTGGACAAGGACCGTGCTGAGAGCACCTCCTAGTTTCGATCTCTTGAGTCCCACACCTTTTCCCAACGTTACCTGGCAGTTAACAACGTACTTCAGAGGCCTTACAATGATTCGTGGATAGGGGTCTCTGCGCCAAATACGTTGGTGACACTACCATATTTTACCCCTAGTCACGTGGCCACTAAGACTGGGTGGGAAAATCAGGGATAGATAACGTCCTTTTAATAAGCGTGCCCATGACTAACGATCAGGTAATTTGTAATTGATATTTACTACAGTTTACAGTTTTGCTAGTGAAAGTGTTGTACAAGTCACTTGTGAGACATAGGTGTTAGGAGTGTCGGGGGACGGTGTCAAAAGTACATGCTAGAGAGAGCTTCTCGCAAGTAGGCAGACATTACAAACATTTTCATATGGTCCTTCTAACCGACACTGGAGAAATAGTTAGCTTATCAGACAGATTAGTCTTAACATAGCAAGGCCACAGTTACATACCAGTGTTTACAAAGGTAAAGTTAGCTCACAGCTTATGGACAGAGACTTACAAAAGTTTGGCTAGGCTAGGACTACCTGCTCACAGAATTTAATTATATACAGTGGTTTACAGGCAGGCCAATAGTAGGCTAGTTGAGCTTGTAAATTTAATTATTTACAGTGGTTTACAGGCAAGCCAGAAGTAGGCAAAATAAGCTTGTACATTTAATTGTTTACAGTGTTACAAGCAAGCCAGAAGTAGGCAAAATTAAGCTTGTACATTTAATTGTTTACAGTGTTACAAGCAAGCCAGAAGTAGGCAAAATTAAGCTTGTAAATTTGAATCTTTACAGCGATTTACAAGTAAGCCAGAAAGAAGTAGGCAAAAATAAGGTTGTAAATTTAATTATTTTTAGTGAATTTGCAAAGTAGCCAAAGTTAGCTTAGATATTTGCAATATTTGCAAATGCCTACGCTAACTAACAGCTAGGAAAGATTTAGCGTAGTTAATATTTACAGCGAATTAGACAAGTTACACAACATTTACGTATTGCTGTTTGATAAGTGAAATTGCTAAATTTATTGTGCCCGACCCAATGAAATTTAATCTTGCAATGACTGCATTTTTATGTTGGGTAAACTTTATTGTTGTACTAATGCAGTACTGTGATTTGCGCTAGGTTAAGCTCACTTAACAACGATAAATGTATACTGTTACAAGTAAAAGCACGAATTAGTGCCTCACTCTTTCCTAACCCAAGACAATGAAGGAAGACAATCAAGTACCAACCGTCTCACCTGTAATTAAGCTAAAGTGGTCTATGGCACTCCGTAAGGGACGCTTAAACAAGGCACGTGATGAGTGCCAAGAGATCAGACAAGAAGTGGATGTAGATTGTCATGATCTAGAAAGCTGCTTGAAACTTTTAGAGGAACGGTTAAAGGCCTTCCAGGGGGCGTATCTTCTTTAAGTCAGTGGCCAATAATGTAGATAAGTCTGAGGACACTGCTGAGGTAGCTCGAAGTCGCTAAGTCAGAGATGAGACGATACATGCTGCTAATGAAAACATTAAAGACTAATATGGCAGATACAGTGACTAATACTGCTAGGAGTACAAGCAGCCACACTCCAGTTTCTTCATTTAAATTTTCCAACATATGATGGTACCTTGACAGAGTACATTGCGTTATGGGATCAGTTTTGAAGCTCAGAGACGACAGAAATGATTTGTCGGACGTAGTCAAATTACAGTACATACGGTCACAGCTTAAGGGCAAAGCATTAAATTCAATCTGACACTACTGATGCTCAGTACTGATGCAGACTACTGATGCTAATTACCAACATGCCAAGAGTCAATTAAAGGACATGTTTGGAAACAAAATAAGATAGCTGTATGGTATCGGCTGTTGGATTTAGAGGCTTGCCGACACGACAGTCGTAGCCTAGAGATGTTCCACATTGAGGTTATGAATCTGACAAACAGACTCAAAGATTTATATGACTGAGGTAAGACAGAATGGCTCGTTAGCCAGACATTTCAAAGGAAGCTGGCTAGCACCACAGTACATGAGTTACACTTGAGATACCGGACGAACCGGTTTACAGTAAAACAAATCATTGAAAGCTGGGTAAATTTTGTCTCTCAAATAAGCATAGGTAAGGGCGAGAAACTACCCACCAAAGGGAAATCTAACAATCACTGCAGGCACTCGGAAGATAGGTCTAATGCACACCCTACTAGGGTCGGTACTTATTATGCCCAAAATAAGTCCCCAGATAATGAGCCCAAAGGAGGAGTCACCAAGGCTATCAATACAAGACAGTGTGCATTCTGCAAAGGTGAGCACGCTAATTGAGGGTGTTCGGGCAATGCCGCCTGCGACCAAAGGCTGTAACGGATAAAGGAGTTGCGACACTGTTTTAAGTGTTGTGGGAAACACTTTGCCAGGGATTGCAACGTTCAACTCAATGAGTGTAATGACTGTCGAAAAGGCAAGCACCATATCGCATTGTCCAAATGAGACGAGGCAAGCTAAGGCCAACGGGAGCACAGTTCAGGAAACGGTGGAGAGTAAACCCACACCCGAAGTGGTAGCCAGTGTGGTGAACATGATAAGGGGGTCTAGTCCTAGTGGGAGATTCCAAGGGTCTGTAGCTATAGCCATCGTCGTGGCAGTGGTTGTGAACAGGAAGAGGTCCGAGACAACCCGACTGATTTTCGACGTGGGGGCACAAAACTCCTTGATAGAAGAGGCGCTAACAGTTACGTTGAAATAAAGAACTATCAGCAAGGTTAGCATGACTTTTGGAAGGGTACGGAGGCCCAGTCCCACCCAGGACTTATCACGTAGATGTCGCTGTCAACTTGGCCGGATATTGCAGACAGGTCACGGCCTTGAGAGTGAAGAAATTACATGAGATCATTACCACCAAAGGTCTGGCTGCAGTAGTCAAACGTTTGAAGGAATTAGGCGTGAGGCTGGCAGAGCCAGATATTACCTCTCAATGATTACATTATTTCTTCTACTAGTGGCCTACATCTCACCTCCTGACAGTATGTAAGGCTCCGTACTGTCACGTCAACTTCACATTCTTTCAGACTATGGAACTGAGGGACTGACCACCTCAAAACTAGATCTTCAAATGTGGTGGACTGATTACATTGTCTTCACATGTCTCCTGCTTCTACCAAATCCTCTGTTCTCGACTGAAGAAGCCTATTGTGTCTTACCTAACATCCTGTCGGTAGTTTATACCATTTTAATATTCACGTACATGTGGACGGACTCGGAAGTGGCCTTACAGTGGGTCAAAAATGACAAGGTTAAACTGCCCTATGTTAGTAATCGGTTGAAGGAAATACAGGAACTGCAGTCAGTATCTACAATTTTACACGTGCCAACGGACCAGAGCCCAGCTGACCTGATCAGCAGAGAGGTGACACACAAAAAACTGCCCGAGAGAGAGCCCGGGCTGGTCAGATCAGAAGTTCGAAGAGGTAACCAGCTGCACGGTACATTTTGTGGGGGAAACAGGCATGAGTTGTTTGAACCCAAACACTACTCCTCATTGAGGGAACTATTCGGAGTCACAGAAATAGTGTTCCAATTCGTGAAAAATCCGAATGACAAGGTAGGCCTAGGATGCCAGTTATCGATCTTTGGTCCTAGAGAGTAATGGATCCAGCAGTACCAAAGGGGAAGATTTCCAGGAGCCCTGGAGGTACTGGCGACTCAATAAATGGACGAAACATCTGGTCTTGGGTCGATCAGTGATTCGGGGAATCATAAACTGATACACTCGTTGGGGTTGTTCCTAGATCATGCAGGCTACTAAGATGTAGAGGAAGATGACAAAACGTTAATCTCAGTTATGCAGCCAAACACCAGTGTTACTGGAAAAGGATGTGTGGTACGCAGAACTGGTGATACACTATGCTCACCAGAGAACTATGCATGGTGGGTTTGGAGATATCCTTACCTGCATTCATCAGAATTACTGGGTTCTTAAAGACCAAGCCGCTGTCAAGAAGGTGATCAGGAATTGCACCATCTACCATCGGTGAGATGAGAGGACCTTACAATATCCTGGGCGACCACGGCTTTCCCACGAGCGGGTGCAGAATGACAGGCCATTTGAGACTGTAGGTACAGACTAGAGGAGGAGGGGTAGGCCCGCAGAATGTGTATGTCTGCCTGTTTACTTGTGCAACTACCTGAGCCATACATTTGGAGTTGGCGGAAGATATGTCAACTGACACTTTCGTAAAGCCGTTCAGAAGGTTTGCAGACCAGTTTTCTTGCCAATGATTGGTTACATCTGAGAATCGAACAAACTTCACAGCAGCTGACAAAGTCTATAGAAACTTTCTGGATGCGGGGGAGGTGCATGCACACTTGAAGAAGGTAGAGTGTGAGTGAAAGTTTATAGCTCTTAGAGCACCTTGGCAAGGGGGGCTTCTAAGAGCACATGGTGGGCAGAGATAAAGGATGCATTCGAAAGGTCTTGCATGATAAGAGGGAGAATACCGAATAAATGCTGACAGTCTTGGCCAAAATAAGGCGAGAAGGCTCTCACCCCTTATCACATGCTATTCAGAAGGAGGGTCGAGCCTATGCTGGCTATCTTGAGCCGATCCTACTGGGAGCAGGACTATCGTGGGTCAGAAGGACCTCCCCACCTGCAAGAGTTATGATAAGTTAGTGAACATGCTGGACCAATGGAACCAAATGTGGCGTAGTGATTATTTGACAGCTTTACAAGAGCACTTTTACACGGCTGACCCAAAGGGAAAAAGATAACATTGAGTCAAGGGGACGTGGTGCTAATAGAAAACGAGGCATCGAGGCCATACTGGCCACTGGGCCTGGTGGGATTAGTCCACCCAGATAAGGACAGGCGGCCGAGGGTGATAAGGGTGAGAATAAATCGGGTTGATACCATAAGCTCTTGCCTCTCGAGGTCCATGCAGTAGAGACTGGACGGTCAAAGTTAGACCTGAGTCTGCTCGACCAGAGCAGCCGTGTGACCTGTCAGACAGCGCTCGTGTCCAGGGCCCACTGGGAGGGCTTGCGAGAGGCAAACTTGATTTAGACCCAGCATCTACTTTCGCCGTCGGGAGGATGTGTGAATTTATTGAGCTCAAGAAATCCCACAGGGCCACTGGCAAAATATGCAGTGGAAGTCATGAATCAGCACATAATTATTGATAGGTTTACACTAATTTGATAAATTACACGTTCTAGGTAGATTTAGCGTTAGAACTAATAATAGAATTAAAATATGTAGTTTTAGTCTTTAGGCGGAAATGAGTAGAGAATTTAGATACAAAGAAGACTGCTAGTGGTCCTCCAATGAACAAGAGTGGAGGAGGACGCTTGTAGCTATCTTTGGACAAGGATTGTGCTTAGAGCACCTCCTTACAAGTTTCTAATTCTTGACTCTGACACGGTTTCCCAACGTTACCTGTCAGTTAACAACGTGCCTCAGGGGCCTCCAGATCCATTGGTGACACTACTTTATTTTACCCCTAGTCACTTGGCCACTACTACTGGGAGGGAAAATCAGGGATAGTTAATAAGCGTGCCCATGACCAGCGATTAGGTAATTTGTAATTGATATTTACTGCCGTTTACAGTTTTACTCCTGAAAGTGTTGTACAAGCCACTTCTTAGACTGAGACGTTAGGAGTCTTGGGAGACGGTGTCACCAGGCCTTGCTAGAGATAGCTTCTCACAAGGAGGCAAAAATTACACGCATTTTCATATGGGGAGTAGAATGAAATTAGCTTTGAGGTTGACACACCAACGTATGTCCTAGCACCATCAAGCAAGCCTAGTGCGTTAGGCTCATGATGTTTGTAAGCTTGTTTGGTCAGGTAGTTTAGAGGATAAGAATTTTGATTTGCTTCCCTTGAGGCGGGCTAAACTACATTGGTGTCATTGCTTAAATATTAATTGTTCGTTGTTGCATTAATACATGTATGTATACTGCTTGTGAAGGCTGGTATATCAAACAAGAAGTATAATGAAATTAGTTCTGAGGTTGCCACACGAACGTATTTCCTCGTATCATAAAGCAAGCGTAGTTCCCAAGGCTCGTGATGTTTATAAGATTGCTTCAGTGATTTAGAGCTTTGTGAAATTTGACTTGCTTCTCACGAGACGGCCTAAAACAATACGGATTGCATCCACCGGCCAGCTGCGGTGTGTTTTTGCTTAAATACCACTTGTTCGTGGTTGCAATGCTTGTGATGGCTGGTATATCAAAGAGGAAGTTGAATGAAATTAGCTATGAGGTTAGCACACCAACATCTGTCCTCGCATCATGAAGCAAATCGTTTTGTTAGCTCATGATGTTTGTAGGACTGTTTGGTCCACTGGTTCACAAAAAAAGAATTTTGACTTGCTTCCCACGAGGCGGACTAATACATCATGGGTTCGATCCCCTGGCTAGCTTCAGTGTGTTATTGGTTAAATATCACTTGTTCGTGGTTGCAATAATATATGTACTGCTTGTGAATGTTTTTTTATCAGATGTGTAGAATGAAGTTGTTGTGACAACCTGAAAGCTAATGTCGTCGCATCATGAAGGAAGCCTAGTTCGCTAGACTCATGATGTTTGTAGGATTGTTTGGTCAAGTGGTTTAGAGAGTCACGAATTTTGACTTGCTTCCCACAAGGCAGGATAAAACAACACTGATTCAGGCCAAGAAATCAGTGCCTTTTATGAAGCCATTCACCAGGCGACTTGAAACAACTCAGTGAAGATCAAAATTACTCGGCCGGCATCGACTCAATCCCAAAAATTCTAAATGCCAGCTATGTAATCAAGTTCTTCGACGAAATCATCAATGCATCTCAGGCAACAGATGAAGTTCTACGCAGATCATATTGCCACGATAATCCCAGGAACATGGAACCAGGGCGACTCCACTGCTTTACCCAATGTTCAAACTGCTCTGCGTTTACCCACCTTGGCAAGTACTGCCCTTTGAAGGAAACGAAATACTGCTCTAATTGTGCCATTGAAGGACACTCATAAGGACTATACTTCTACTTCAAACGAAATGTCTCAACTGTAAGAGTGATCATCACACTCTTACAGAGAAGTGCTCTTACAAGAAGGAAATCATCACCAAGAAAAATCTCGAGAACAAAATAAAAGCAACTACGCTAAGTCTCCGACTTACACTGAATTAATTAGACTTCAAGCTGAGTCTCAAGGAATTTTCCAAGTTACCCAACAATGTACTTCTGCTGCCAGATTCATTCCAAACACTCCCATACAGCGTTTTTACCAAAATCATATAGTGTATGATGCATGAACACGTGAAGAACGTCGTTATCCCTGGAATATTCAGCTCTACATTCAATAAACGCTTCCAGGAGAGCTGTTCAGTATGAGATCCTCATCAACACCACAGTCGGGATCTTGAAAAATTTCTGCTTGACAGGTAACTGGTTCTTTCCGGTTGTGGTCCAAAATGATTATGGCAGTCTTACTCATGATTACAGGACTTGCTAATATATGTCAAACTTATACTGCAGCAACTATTCTGTTTATGCTCCTTTATTACGCATGTAACTCTCATGATCAGTAATGTGCATGGTACACATTTGCTGGTAGATGAGTAACAATACTTGTTGTTGTGGATGGAAATATGCCTTCAAATGCTGAAAAATAAAAAAAGGAGAATGAGTCCTCAACCAGTTAAGAAATGTAGCTTTAAGCATCATTAACTGTGCTTCAGGCTCGTAAGTTTGCACTTGGACTCCACAGAAGTCTTCCAGAACATTGCAAATGGGCACACTCTAAACAGGGCACCGACACTCAGCTAGATTATCTACTATCTGTATGAGTTGAGTAACCATTGTTTCTTTCAATACAATATCAGTAGCACATTCAGCATTAATAACCATCTCATCAGCTCTCACGTTTTTGATGATCGAGACGATTGGTTCATTCAGGCAGCAAGAGATCTCTTGTATCAGCGAAGTGAGAGCCACTAAAGTGAATTAAAACTTACTTGCAAGCAAGATGATTTTTGACTCCAGCTTCTCTGAGATCACCAACATTTGGAAAACAGATTTTCACATTTTAATTACAATCATCATTCCATTCATTTGCTACCACTTGCAGCTAATTCTATCAGTTTATTTATTTCAGCTTTATTAACATCACGAAGAGGAACACTGACTTTCACTGAATTACTTAGCATTTGCATTCCAGAATAAAGACAGTTTAAGTTTAACTTCGGTGTCTGAGAACAGCGGATAGTTTTTGGTTCTTGGGTCATCTGTTACTTATGCTGTCGTATGACTATGATAGTACTGGGCTTTATATATGTTTTGAAGGAGGAGAAGACAAAGATTGTATTGACATATCCCAACGTTTTGCATCAACTCCATCAGATAGTTCTTTACTTGTACATAGAATATTGTATATCTTCGTTAACAGAAATGTCATTCAAGGATGTACTTCAAAAATTATATAGCGTTTATGCCAGCTATAATGCCAGCCCAGGTTTCCTCAGCTGTGGGAAGTATCTGTTCTGGCGGAAGAAGAAAGCCATAATCTCCCTCGTCTCGCACTTCGATGACGTAAGTGTACTGGACCTTGGCGCTGTCGTAGACCCAGTCCACACTGCTTCCCGCCGCCAAGTCTGTCACATATATATGAAAAGTTTTTAACTATTTCATTTCACATTGGATTTTTTATTTATAGTTGTAAACTATCATGTGTGATAATGATTTGCTTGAGTTTAAATATATTTTACATGTGTGGAACTGGAATACTATGTACCGTGTGCCTAGTATATTCAGTATGTACAAGTATACCTTGTAGGAAGTATTTACCGACAGGGTATTCAGGATATACATCTGATACCGTCACTATTGACATTTCTTCCAGTTGTTGAAACTTTATTAAACACGTTTCACTCACACATTATTAAATAAACCACAAAATTTCACCTACACAGTGGACACCTTTATTAGGTATCCCGAGAGACCATTGGGTGGCTGGCTGAATTTTTTTTTAATTCTTTCTAAATTTTCATTTTACTTTATTTCTTTCATGAGTGTCTCATTCTCGTCATTATATTTTCATCGCTGGTGTATGATAACTTGGGTATGACTCATGTTATTATTGACATGTGATGGTGCCCCATAACCATAGATGAAGAAACCATTTGAAAAATCTAGAATTGGGCCCGATAACTTTCTATAACCTCCGCTGCTTGGCTACTGATGCTCAAGAAACATGTCTTCTACTTCGTCGACGGCGGAGAATAATATTGAAGTGTATATGAATATTTCCCAATTTCATGTGTGACATTTCTACTCCCGTTAAATCACGTCATGTATATATCTGTCGCCCTGTTCAATAATTTTTGAGCGACGCATGTTATGGGCAGGATAGTACCCGTTATGTTTAGTTTACGCGCCAGCAAATTTGTCTGTATATTAAATTGGTGAAAAAGAGGAATCGCTTGAAACCAAAGCTTTACTAAATGGCTTTAAATTATCAGGCCTAGTAAGTTTTCCAGAAAGCAAAGTTCGCATTGTTATTGAGATACAAATGTCCCAGTTGTTTTCGTTTATTATTAAATTATTGTAAACTTATCTAAAATATATTAAGTTGGATTAGGCTAAATTAAATTGCACGTGTTTTAGTAAGGTTAGGTAAGGTTTCTAAGGTTGTATTGGTCAAAAATTATTAATTTTTATATTAACGTAAATATATCTTTAAACGTATAAAAATTTTTTTTAGAAAGGACTTAATTTTAAATGAGTACTTGCAATTGTCCAGTTTTACCAATATATATATATATATATATATATATATATATATATATATATATATATATATATATATATATATATATATATATATATATATATATATATATATACGTATATATATATATATATATATATATATATATATATATATATATATATATATATATATATATATATATATATATATATATATATATATATATATATATATATATATATACATATATATATATATATATGCATGTACGTGCATTTGTAATGACTTAAGTGTAAATAGAAATAGCAAGATATACCTGGTATCCCGCAGGTATACGAGACAGAAAAAAGACACTACAAATCCTACCGTCATGTTAAACAATAACAGGTTTCCGCTTCACACTGCTGGACGGTAGTACCTCCCTGGGTGGTTGATATATACCCACCTATTGTCTACGTTGTTTATATTTAGTTTTTATTGATAATTCTCTATAATCCTGTAAAATATAATTTTATAAAATTGGCAGCCACACGGCTCAAAATTTATATAAAAGAAAAACTTGTAATTATGAGACAACAATATTTTGGAATTGAAGCCAATTAGAAGTGGCATTTACTAAATATTACTTGGAAAATAATATGCTTACTAAAATTGGCTTATTGAAATTTACACAGCATAAAGTGAGTGACAAGTTGTGTTTTAACAAAAGTAAAAATTCTGAAGCCGATCAGAAAGTCATTATCGAGTAAGTTATCTGATTCCCTTGACTCCAAGTTTTTTTTATTTATCTATATCAGTAAAACTTCAAATTTTCATCTGTTCGAACTAAACTTGTGGGTTAATCAGAAAAAGCATTCTTAAGTTGCTGAATAAAAAAATAAATGTCAGAGTTTCAATAAAACTGTCAGAGTGGGACTTGTGGCAGCCAGTGGCTACGTGATCCTTGTGTTCAGGTCAACTCACCAGCGGTGAAAATGTGAAGCTGATCACATGAGTTATTCTCCAGTTATGGTTGTACATAAACGAAACCTAATAGGAACTATCCTGGTCCCATTATGCATCAGCCATTAATTACTGAAGCCGTTAAGAAAAGGTAAACTGAAATTTATTTAAAGTGATTAAACAGAGATAAAATTTTCCTTATATTTTTCCCTTAAAATTGTTCACAGTCTCCTTCGTTGTATTTATTGAAATGTTTTGTGGAAGTTTGAAGCTCCGCACTGAAGATCTTGGAAGTTATCTAAGCCATTCTGGGATGCTGAGAATTATTTAAATAACTTTAACCAAGGGGTACGTGAATATGCCAGTTCTTATTAAAATTTTATCTTCTTCACCGTACATATGTATTAAAAATTTGAAGTCAATTGCATAAAAGGTTCTTGACTTATGTGCAAAATGAATTCGAAAAAGGAGAAAAAATCCGGGATCCTTTTAAAGGTATTCCTTCGGGGATACACAAAAACTCTTAAACTGATGTTGAAGAATTTCAACATTAACCTACTTTTAGAAAATAATTTGATCCACTGAAGACAGTAATTATTCTTCCATTGCTGAACATTCTTTCACTCTGTTCAAGAGGTTAAACACAAATATTTACTGGCTAGAATCATATTTTGTATCCATCACTAGTGGATTTCTTTCTTTAGGCAAGAACACTAATGTGATATATTTGTTTTATTGTTTCTATGTTTGTGATAATTTGAATACCAGAGCATTTGTTTTAGGATGCTGCTTTTTGTGATTTGAAAAAGGATCCAGATGTTTGTGGATCTAGATGTTTGTGGATCTTGATGTTTGTGGATCCAGATAATTGTGGATCCAGATGTTGGTGGACCCAGATGTTTATGGCGTGCTGGTGTTGAGACTACAGTCTATGTCCCTCAGTTATGTACTCTGTGTCTGGTCTTCTTAACCCTTTTCCAAACTTCATAACAGTTAATTTACTGGGGTTGACTTAAGTATCCATTTACTTGACCAATCTTGCGATATGTCCATATCCATTTGCATCATTTCCTCTTTCTCAATAGTTTGAAACTCCTCGTTAGTTCTTATGCCTTGCCCTTAACTTCTAGCAAAGAGCTGCACTTTCAGATTTTCTTTAGAACCTTTGTTTCTCACTTATGGGGTCATCACTGACGCTGTCACGATTACTGACCTCTGCTAAATACTAAATAATCCGTAAAAGCACTTAAGATTCACGGAGCCCTGCTGTGGCTGTTACACTAGTTACTACGCGCTCGTCTTCTTACCTATTTCTGATTGTAGCGGTCGATTCACAGTTCCTGGCCCCGCCACTTCACTGGTCGATTTAGGTCCACTCTCTTCCTACTCCATGAGCTCTCTCGTATCTCTCTTCCTAAAGCTATGTATAGATCCTGCCTCCACTACATCTTTCTCCAGAGTACAGCAGACCGTTATTTAACACGAGTTTATTTGGCACGATTTGAGTATAGCACGATTGAAGAATTGCGACACAATTTTATGTAACACGCCGTATGATAAATTTAACACGGTTCAGTTTGCGGAAAGGTAAAAAAAACTTCCCGTGGAGACATCCCACAATACCCCCCCCCCCCTCCGCCCCGCCATCCCAGCATTCGTACTTCATACGTGTCCGGTCCAACTACTCTGCTACAAGCTTGTGATTGTGAATTGTGTTTTGATCTTTTAATTGCTATATCCTGTATCTACCAAGTAATCATGACACCCAGTAAGCATACCAGTGTTGCTCAAAGTGGCAAGAAAAGGTGTAAATATTTAAGTCTTAGAATTAACGAAGGAAACAAAGATATTAGACAAGACATCCCGTGGCCATAATGATGTGTTACTTTGTACATATAAAAAAAGGTAAACATAAGTTTGTGTGACTGACTGACTGACTGACTTACTGAGTGACTTGACTGATTTACTGAATGATTTGACTTACTTGCTGAATAACCTGACTGACTTACTGAATGATTTGATTGACTAGCTGAATGACTTGACTGACTTACTGAATGACTTGACTGACTTACTGAATGACTTGACTTACTGAACAACTTGATTGACTTACTGAACGAATTGACTGAATTACTGAACGACTTGATTGACTGAATGACAAAGTTAGACACTTCAGTACAACCATCAACTTCAGTACCAGTACCTCTACCATCCACCTCAGCCCAGTAGCACCACAACATAACTCTCCACTCTCTTCACAATCATCCACAAACACCAGCACCCACAATTTAAGGTAAGAAATACTATTATTTCTGTTA
This sequence comes from Cherax quadricarinatus, assembly GCF_038502225.1. Taxonomy (NCBI): domain Eukaryota; kingdom Metazoa; phylum Arthropoda; class Malacostraca; order Decapoda; family Parastacidae; genus Cherax; species Cherax quadricarinatus. The sequence goes on from NC_091327.1 coordinate 2,733,367, forward strand.
CATTTGTAATTACATATTCACTTTTATTTTTGAAAGATGTGGAGGCCTCAGGAATATAACCCCTTCTGTAAACATTTACTAAAAAAGAGAAGAAGAAAAACTTTATAAAACTGTGATGCTTAAATGTGCGTGGATGTAGTGCGGATGACAAGAAACAGATGATTGCTGATGTTATGAATGAAAAGAAGTTGGATGTCCTGGCCCTAAGCGAAACAAAGCTGAAGGGGGTAGGGGAGTTTCGGTGGAGGGAAATAAATGGGATTAAATCTGGAGTATCTGAGAGAGTTAGAGCAAATGAAAGGGTAGCAGTAATGTTGAAGGATCAGTTATGGAAGGAGAAAAGAGAATATGAATGTGTAAATTCAAGAATTATGTGGATTAAAGTAAAGGTTGGATGTGAAAAGTAGGTCATAATAAGCGTGTATGCACCTGGAGAAGAGAGGAATGTAGAGGAGAGAGATAGATTTTGGGAGATGTTAAATGAATGTATAGGAACCTTTGAATCAAGTGAGAGAGTAATTGTGGTAGGGGACCTGAATGCTAAAGTAGGAGAAACTTTTAGAGAGGGTGTGGTAGGTAAGTTTGGGGTGCCAGGTGTAAATGATAATGGGAACCCTTTGATTGAACTTTGTATAGAAAGGGGTTTAGTTATAGGTAATACATATTTTAAGAAAAAGAGGATAAATAAGTATACAAGATATGATATAGGGCGAAATGACAGTAGTTTGTTGGATTATGTATTGGTAGATAAAAGACTGTTGAGTAGACTTCAGGATGTACATGTTTATAGAGGGGCCACAGATATATCAGATCACTTTTTAGTTGTAGCTACACTGAGAGTAAAAGGTAGATGGGATACAAGGAGAATAGAAGCATCAGGGAAGAGAGAGGTGAAGGTTTATAAACTAAAAGAGGAGGCAGTTAGGGTAAGATATAAACAGCTATTGGAGGATAGATGGGCTAATGAGAGCATAAGCAATGGGGTCGAAGAGGTATGGGGTAGGTTTAAAAATGTAGTGTTAGAGTGTTCAGCAGAAGTTTGTGGTTACAGGAAAGTGGGTGCAGGAGGGAAGAGGAGCGATTGGTGGAATGATGTAAAGAGAGTAGTAAGGGAGAAATAGTTAGCATATGAGAAGTTTTTACAAAGTAGAAGTGATGCAAGGAGGGAAGAGTGTATGGAGAAAAAGAGAGAGGTTAAGAGAGTGGTGAAGCAATGTAAAAAGAGCAAATGAGAGAGTGGGTGAGATGTTACCAACAAATTTTGTTGAAAATAAGAAAAAAATTGGAGTGAGATTAACAAGTTAAGGAAGCCTAGAGAACAAATGGATTTGTCAGTTAAAAATAGGAGAGTAGTTATTAAATGGAGAGTTAGAGGTATTGGGAAGATGGAGGGAATATTTTGAGGAATTGTTAAATGTTGATGAAGATAGGGAAGCTGTCATTTCGTGTAAAGGGCAAGGAGGAATAACATCTTGTAGGAGTGAGGAAGAGCCAGTTGTGAGTGTGGGGGAAGTGCGTGAGGCAGTAGGTACAATGAAATAGGGTAAGGCAGCCGGGATTGTTGCGATAAAGACAGAAATGTTAAAAGCAGGTGGGGATATAGTTTTGGAGTAGTGGGTGCAATTATTTAATAAATGTATGGAAGAGGGTAAGGTACCTAAGGATTGGCAGAGAGCATGCATAGTTCCTTTGTATAAAGGCAAAGGGGACAAAAGAGAGTGCAAAAATTATAGGGGAATAAGTCTGTTGAGTATACCTGGTAAAGTGTATGGTAGAGTTATTATTGAAAGAATTAAGAGTAAGACAGAGAATAGGATAGCAGATGAACAAGGAGGCTTTAGGAAAGGTAGGGGGTGTGTGGACCAGGTGTTTACAGTGTGGATAGGGGGGCAATGTGGTAGATGTTGCAGGTGTATTGTGTAGGAGGTAGGTTACTGAAAGCAGTGAAGAGTTTTTACGAGGATAGTGGGGCTCAAGTTAGAGTATGTAGGAAAGAGGAAGATTATTTCCCAGTAAAAGTAGGCCTTAGACAAGGATGTGTGATGTCACCGTGGTTGTTTAATATAGTTATAGATGGGGTTGTAAGAGAAGTAAATGCGAGGGTCTTGGCAAGAGGCGTGGAGTTAAAAGATAAAGAATCACACAAAGTGGGAGTTGTCACAGTTGCTCTTTGCTGATGACACTGTGCTCTTGGGAGATTCTGAAGAGAAGTTGCAGAGGTTGGTGGATGAATTTGGTAGGGTATGCAAAAGAAGAAAATTAAAAGTGAATACAGGAAAGAGTAAGGTTATGAGGATAACAAAAAGATTAGGTGATGAAAGATTCGATATCAGATTGGAGGGAGAGAGTATGGAGGAAGAGAATGTATTCAGATATTTGGGAGTGGACGTGTCAGGAGAAGGGTCTATGAAAGATGAGGTAAATCATAGAATTGATGAGGGGAAAAGGGTGAGCGGTGCACTTATGAGTCTGTGGAGACAAAGAACTTTGTCCTTGGAGGCCAAGAAGGGAATGCATGAGAGTATAGTTTTACCAACGCTCTTATATGGGTGTGAAGCATGGGTGATGAATGCTGCAGCGAGGAGAAGACTAGAGGCAGTGGGGATGTCATATCTGAGGGCAATGTGTGGTGTAAATGTAATGCAGAGAATTCGTAGTTTGGAAGTTAGGAGGAGGTGCGGGATTACGAAAACTGTTGTCCAGAGGGCTGAGGAAGGGTTGTTGAGGTGGTTCGGACATGTAGAGAGAATGGAGCGAAACAGAATGACTTCAAGAGTGTATCAGTCTGTAGTGGAAGGAAGGCGGGGTAGGGGTCGGCCTAGGAAAGGTTGGAAGGAGGGAGTAAAGGAGGTTTTGTGTGCGAGGGGCTTGGACTTCCAGCAGGCATGAGTGAGCGTGTTTGATAGGAGTGAATGGAGACAAAGTGTTTTTAATACTTGACGTGCTGTTGGAGTGTGAGCAAAGTAACATTTATGAAGGGATTCAGGGGAACCGGCAGGCCGGACTTGAGTCCTGGAGATGGGAAGTACAGTGCCTGCACTCTGAAGGAGGGGTGTTAATGTTACAGTTTAAAAACTGTAGTGTAAAGCACCATTCTGGCAAGACAGTGATGGAGTGAATGTTGGTGAAAGCTTTTCTTTTTCAGGCCACCCTGCCTTGGTGGGAATAGGCCAGTGTGATAATAAAAAAAATAATTTTCCCATAAGTTCTTCAGTTCACCTAACACGGTTTTACCTAACACGGTGTTTTCAAGAACGTAACTACAGTGTAAAATAACGGTCTACTGTATTCCCTTTCCTGACAACTTTATGATTGAGGACAAATTTCCTAACATCCCTGTGACTCATCTGTGTGTGTGTGTGTGTGTGTGTGTGTGTACTCACCTATTTGTACTCACCTATTTGTGGTTGCAGGGGTCGAGTCATAGCTCCTGGCCCCGCCTCTTCACTGATTGCTACTAGGTCCTCTCTCTCCCTGCTCCATGAGCTTTATCATACCTCGCCTTAAAACTATGTATGGTTCCCGCCTCCACTACTTCACTTTCTAGACTATTCCACGACTTGACTACTCTATGACTGAAGAAATACTTCCTAACATCCCTTTGATTCATCTGAGTCTTCAACTTCCAATTGTGACCTCTTGTGTATGTGTCCCATCTCTGGAACATCCTGTCTTTGTCCACCGTGTCTATTCTGCGCAGTATTTTATATGTCGTTATCATGTCTCCCCTGACCCTCCTGGCCTCCAGTGTCGTCAGGCCGATTTCCCTCAACCTTTCTTCGTACGACAATCCCCGTAGCTCTGGGACTAGTCTTGTTGCAAACCTTTGCACTTTCTCTAATTTCTTGACGTGCTTGACCAGGTGTGGGTTCCAGACTGGTGCTGCATACTCCAGTATGGGCCTAACATACACAGTGTACAGTGTCTTGAACGATTCCTTATTAAGGTATCGGAACGCTATTCTCAGGTTTGCCAGGCGCCCGTATGCTGCAGCGGTTATTTGGTTGATGTGTGCCTCCGGTGATGTGCTCGGTGTTATGGTCACCCCAAGGTCTTTCTCCCTGAGTGAGGTCTGTAGTCTTTGTCCACCTAGCCTATACTCTGTCTGCGGTCTTCTTTGCCCCTCCCCAATCTTCATGACTTTGCATTTGGCTGGATTGAATTCGAGAAGCCAGTTACTGGACCACATGTCCAGCCTGTCCAGGTCTCTTTGCAGTCCTGCCTCATCCTCGTCCGATTTAATTCTTCTCATCAACTTCACGTCATCTGCGAACAGGGACACTTCAGAGTCTATTCCTTCCATCATGTCGTTCACATATATCAAAAATAGCACTGGTCCTAGAACTGACCCCTGTAGGACCCCACTCGTAACAGGCGCCCACTGTGATACCTTTTCACGTACCATGACTCGTTGCTGCCTCCCTGTCAGGTATTCCCTTATCCATTGCAGTGTCCTCCCTTTTACATGCGCCTGATCCTCCAGCTTCTGCACTAATCACTTGTGGGGAACTGTGTCAAAGGCCTTCCTGCAGTCTAGGAAAACGCAATCTACCCACCCCTCTCTCTCGTGTCTTACTTCAGTTACCTTGTCATAAAACTCCAGGAGGTTTGTGATACAAGATTTGCCTTCCATGAACCCATGCTGGTTTTCATTTATAATCTTGTTCCTTTCCAGGTGTTCAACCACTCTCCTCCTGATAATCTTCTCCATGACTTTGCACACAATACATGTCAGAGACACAGGTCTGTAGTTTAGTGCCTCGTTTCTGTTTCCTTTCTTAAATATGGGGACTACATTAGCTGTCTTCCATTTCTCAGGTAGTTGCCCAGTTTCAAGAGATGTGTTGAAGATTGTGGTTAGAGGCACGCACAGCATCTCTGCTCCTTTTCTAAGGACCCATGGGGAGATGTTGTCCGGTCCCATCGCCTTTGAGGTGTCAAGGTCACTTAAGAGCTTCTTCACCTCCTCCTCAGTTGTTCGTATGTCATCCAACACTTGTTGATACATTCCCTCTTGATGTTCCCTTCTGTGCTGTCTTCCCACAGCCCTTCCTGTCTCTACTGTAAAAACTTCCTTAAATCTCCTGTTCAGCTCCTCACATACCTCCTGATCATTTCTTGTGAGTTCTCCACCTTCTGTCCTTAATCTGATCACCTGGTCTTTGACTGTTGTCTTCCTCCTGATGTGGCTATACAACAGTTTCGGGTCAGTCTTGATTCTCGATGCTATGTCATTTTCATACTGTGGCTGGGCCTCCCTCCTTACCTGTGCATACTCATTCCTGGCTCTGCGACTGATCTCCCTATTATCGTGTGTTCTCTGCCTTCCATTCTTTATTGCACTTTGTTTTTGCCTCCTTACACCGTCGGGTAAACCAGGGGCTCGTTCTGGTCTTCCCGTTGTTACTGTTGCCCTTGGGAATAAACCTTTCCACTGCCTCCTTGCATTTTGTTGTTACATATTCCATCATTTCATTTACTGGCTTTCCTGCCAGTTCTCTGTCCCACTGGACCTCCCGTAGGAAGTTCTTCAACCCTATGCAGTCCCCTTTTTTATAGTCAGGCTTTTCCCATTCAACTCCTGTTATTCTCTCCACTTGCAGCTCTACTATGTATTCAAAGCACAGAACCACGTGGTCGCTAGCTCCTAGGGGACTCTCATACTTGATGTCCTCAATGTCTGAGCTGCCCAGGGTGAACACAAGGTCCAATCTTGCTGGTTCATCCTCCCCTCTCACTCTGGTAGTGTCCTTAACATGTTGGTGCATGAGGTTTTCCAGCACCACGTCCAACATCCTGGCTCTCCATGTTTTGGGACCCCCATGTGGCTCCAGGTTTTCCCAGTCAATCTCCCTGTGGTTGAAATCCCCCATAACCAGCAACTTTGCTCTGCTGGAGTGAGCTCTTCTTACCACCTCAGCAAGTGTGTCCACCATTGCTTTGTTGCTCTCTTCATATTCCTCTCTTGGCCTCCTGCAGTTCTGTGGTGGATTATACATCACTGCAATGACCACTTTGTGTTCCCCAGCCTGAAGTGTACCTGCTATGTAGTCTCTTTCTCCCGTATCATCTATGCCTTCCATTTTCTCGAATTTCCATCTGTTTTTAACGAGCAGAGCAACCCCACCTCCCCCCCTGGCCCTTCTATCTTTCATCATGATCTGGTATCCTGGTGGGAAGATTGCATCTGTTATTGTCTCCATGAGTTTTGTTTCTGTAA
>NC_091327.1:2762086-2857086 GCF_038502225.1 Cherax quadricarinatus
TAATTTTTGGGTAGAGTACTAGGGTAGGACAAATATTTTGTGAGTGGGATGTCGAAAAGGACCTGTCTAGTTGGACCAGTGGGCGTACTGCAGTGTTCCTCCTTATGAGTCGGGTGTCGTCGCGTGTCAGGTGTTACTTTGTTGTGGGATGTGATAGTGAGATGTGGTCGAGACCCTTTCTATGCCTTCCTTTGATGTACTATCTTGATAGTTCCTTGATAATGTGAGAAGTCACGAAAACGCTTGAAATTTCACTATCCTTTCACAGTGGTTGTTTTGTATATATATATATATATATATATATATATATATATATATATATATATATATATATATATATATATATATATATATATATATATATATATATATATATATATGCAATAAGATCACAGAAAACAGGTGATATCATAATATACAGAACAACTGCTGTGTAAAAATTTTGTGAACTTCCAAATACTTTCGTGATTTCTCACATCATCGAGGAACTGTAAAAATAATCAGCAGAAAGGCATATAAGGACGAGATTACACCTCGCGGTCAACTTACAACACCTGACTCTTTATGATAATGTAGGTAGGTGGTCAATGAACTGTCAAATATAGATTATATTCTCCAAAAAGCTTTAAGATTTTAACTTGTCGAATATATCTAAAATTCTTCCCTGATTGCATTAATTATAAATGAATCCTATTTGTGTAATACTAGGTAGGATAACTGATTCAAACGTAGATGTTAGGGAACTTCAGGAGGATTTAAACAAACTCTATTCTTGGTCAGAAAAGTGGCAGATGCAGTTCAATGTAGATAAATGCAAGGTTCTCAAGCTTGGGAGTGCCCATAACCCTAGCACTTATAAGTTAAATGATGTAGAACTTAGCCATACAGTTTGCGAAAAGGACTTGGGGGTTATGGTGAGCAGCAACCTTAAACCAAGACAGCAATGCCTAAGCGTACGTAATAAGGCAAATAGATTACTGGGATTTATATCAAGAAGTGTAAGCAACAGAAGTCCAGAGGTCACACTGCAGCTTTATACATCATTAGTAAGGCCTCACCTAGATTATGCAGCTCAGTTCTGGTCTCCATATTACAGAATGGACAAATTCGTTAGAAAACATTCAACATAGTATGACTAAATTAATACATAGCATTAGAAATCTTCCTTATGAAGAAAGATTGAAGACTCTTAAGTTACATTCACTTGTTAGACGAAGAATGAGGGGAGACCTGATCGAAGTGTATAAGTGGAAGATAGGTATTAATAAAGGGGATATTAATAAGGTCTTGAGGATGTCTCTCCAAGAGAGAACCCGCAGTAATGGATTTAAATTAGATAAGTTTAGATTTAGAAAGGACATAGGAAAGTATTGGTTTGGAAATAGGGTAGTTGATGAGTGGAACAGTCTACCTAGTTGGGTTATTGAGGCTGGGACTTTGGGTAGTTTCAAATTTAGGTTGGATAAGTACATGAGTGGGAGGGGTTGGATTTGAGTGGGACTTTCACATCAGAGCTTATTTCTTGGGTGGCATTGAAAATTGGGTTGGGCAAATGTTTTGTTAGTGGGATGAATTGTAAAGGACCTGCCTAGTATGGGCCAACAGGCCTCCTGCAGTGTTCCTCCTTTCTTATGTTCTTATGTTAAAACTATTTTTAATGAAACTTGATTCTGTTACATTTCTCCCAACCGTGAACCTGCTTGATAAAACTTTCTTGGCCTTTTAAAAGTCAGTTGGATGGTTAAAATCTCTCACATGAATAAACAGAGAATTAGACTCTAGTCCACTTAGTTCAAGACTTTACCCAGTGTGGCCGTAATAAACCTTATCACAGATATTACAGGGAATCTTGAAGATACAGTCGTCAGCATTTTTTGGAGAATGAGAACACAAAAAGTTTAAGTCCTTCATGATATGAAAAATAACATTAAACATTACAGCAGTTATTTGTTGTTTTTCTGTAAATTTTAAAAATAAAATTATGGTTCCCCCATAATAATTAAAACATCTAGAAAACCGGATAAGTTATTTTATTCAAACTCAACAGTTAAATTTATGTAATGAGCTAGACTATTTAATTTAACAAGGAAATACTTTATATCTATATTCTTAAGTAAAAGACATAAAACATCATTAATATATCTGTACTAGTTATCTATATTCAAAAGGATTTTGTTAAGGAATATTGTTGCAAAATATTCCACTTACAAATTACTAAGGACAGGTGAGAGAGGCATTCCCATAGCAGTACCAAATTTCTGAGTGCAAAACTCGCGATTAAACACAACCTTAGCGTCATCAATACAGAGTTTAATAAGCTCTATAATAGTAGGCACTAGCAAAGTAAATCATAATTAACAACTTCTTCAGATGGGAAACTTAAATCATCAACTGAAACTTTTGTAAACAAAGAATTAACATCAAAGCTAACTATTTTGTAATCATTTATATCAGCTTAATAAATCCACTAAATCTTATATTATTTTAAACATTAAAATTATATTTTTTTTTCTAAAACTTGGCCTCAACACATCTACAAGCCACATAAATAATTTATAGAAAATTGAACCTAGAGCTAATAATAGGTCTGGCTGGATTACCTTGCTTGTTTTTATTAATCAATACATATATGGTAAAGATGGATTGTTGGTTATAATTTTTTAATTAATTCATCTTTGCCTTTCAGTAAGTTTTATTGTTTTATTAAAATTACTGTTAACAGAATCTACAGGATTCTTTTAATTCTGGAATAAGTATCTGTATAATTTAATCAGTTTCTTTCAAAATTACTACTGCATTTATTTTTATCTGCTTTAGTAACATACAAATTTTATTACGAATAAGATTTTCATTATGAATTAAAAATATCTCTGAGGGCAACTGTGAATATTTTGTTTTATTATTGAACTATAAACCATGGCCTTGCTTATATTAATTTCGTAACCGGATAATTCAAAGGATTTTTCTATGTTACAAAAGGCTTTTGCTATTTCCACATAAATGAGTTTTTTAGAATCTGTAAAAATTAGACCGAAACCTAAAGCAGCCATGTAATTTTTATCTGATATTTCATTTGACAAGTTAATTACAAATTTTTTTTATTAAAATGTTGTGTCCAATCACTGTTTTCAATTAGATCGTTTAATTTTCTTTTTGGTTTATTTTTGAGTTCATTACAAACTCTTCTGAATTTAATATAGCAATGACCTAACATGCTGTTTCAATTCTGATGGAACAGCCTGATTAAAAAAGTATTTTTTGTTTCTCAATATTTTGAATGTCTCCATTGCCAGCACCTATTATCATTGAACTTATTAAATTCTGTATTGTTGATGCTAATTTAGTATTTAATGGTGAGTTGTATACTCAAAAGTTTGGTATGGCAATGTGAAATCCACTCGCACTTGTCCTCAGTAATTTGTACATGGAATAGAGATAAGTGATACAAATGTGTTAATGTGTTCATGATATTATATGTCTAATGCCTAATAATGTACACGTAAACCATTTCCTTGTTAAATTAAACAGTCTTGGACATTCCATAAATTTTACTGCAGAGTTGAAACAAAATAATTCATTTCCTCTTCAAGATCTTTTAATTATTAAAAGGAATCATGATTTTAAATTTTAAATTTACGGAAACCCACTAATAACTGTTCTTATGTGCACTATTATTCTTCACATCATGATAGAATTAAACATTCTGTTTTCTCATGGATGTTTTTGAGTTCTTTGAGTGTTTACAGCCGAGAGTTCATTGACAAAGAAATCTTGAAGCTTTATGAAATAGCTTGATCTAAAATTCCCAAAACATTTAAATAATAAATGTTTTGAAATTGCTAGAAATACTTTTTACAATTCAAAGAAACGACAACTAGCCTTGTTCATCTAAAAATATGTTGGTTTTCCCTTACCATGAAAACTTTCTTGATATACATTCTCTTCTTAAGAAATTTAATATCAAAGTTGTATTTAAAAATCTTGATACATTAAAAAAAAAAAAACTGGTAAAAAAATTTCCCCCAAAATGTTGACAGCTGTGTCGATTTTAGCATAAGTTTGACAATTTATAAGTCTCGGTACGTTGTCACGCAAGTCACTGGATGGACGTTCAGAGCACACGTCAAACTGAAGCACCAGTGATTAGTAACCAGCTCGCTGGTGCTCACTTCGTGGAAGACACAAAGTAATGTGGAGCCTTGGGAGCACTTAGGAGACTGCAACTAATATATACTAGAGGAGGGCGGGAGACAGAAGTGGTAGAAAGGGATGGATAAATAATGTTGAAGAAGTAGTGGAAGTAGTAGTAGTAGTAGTAGTAGTAGTAGTGGAAGTAGTAGTAGTAGTAGTAGTAGTAGTAGTAGTAGTGGAAGTAGTAGTAGTAGTAGTAGTAGTAGTAGTGGAAGTAGTAGTAGTAGTAGTAGTAGTAGTAGTAGTAGTAGAAGCAGTGCAGCAGTGATAGAGGTGACCTGTAGCTCGATCTCTAGCGCACTCAGCTACACATGCTGAGGTCCAGGGTTCGAATCTCCTCTGGTACGACTGGAAAACATTAGGGACGCGTTTCCATAAGACATCTGCTGTCCCTGTTCACCCATCAGATTAAAATGGGTACCTGGGTGTTAGTAGGCTGGTGTGGGTTGCATCCTGGAATAAAACTGAATACAGGGCAGACCTAGTAAAATGCAGAATTCGAAATGTCTTTCCTATGAGCCGATAGAGTATCTTAATGTAAGGGGTTTGAGCCTATGTAAATGAAATTCTAAAAATAAATGTTTGTTCTTTTGCGAATACTTGACTCCATCATATATACAGGCCTGCCCGGTAAAGGGGGTCAGTTTCAGAATGTTGCAAATCTGCGGTTAATAAAACACCAATAAGTATTTTTCTAATTTATTATATAAATAGACAATATCAAAAACATAAGTGGAACTTGTTTCCAAACATTTTTTAAGTCTACAAAAAATATAAAGGTAAACTAAAGAGCAATGTGGACACATTGCAAAGTCCCATTTTTATGAATTCCCTGAGAAAGAACATTAACTCTAGATCACTGATTGCTAGAATGAAAGGCCATGGAGGCAATTTCTTCCCTTCTTGATACATAGATTTACTTCGCATAAGACACAAAAATGAGGATGTGACAGAATTTTTCTTTGGGCTGAAATGTTTGCATGTAAATATCTTGGCATTCACTGGCCAGTGACCTAGCATTGAATCAAACTTAACAGAGTCATCAGGCCTCTCTGCACCGAGGTACTGCACTGGAGATGGCAATTGCAAGGTTGACAAATCATGATCGCTGGAAGTACTTGGTGAGGGTCTTGGAGTTGTTCTCATGCTTCTGCGTCTAAACTTTTGTCTTTCGGGTCTTGCAGTGAAAGAGATTTCAATCCTGAATGTCTTCAGTGGCCTGCATTTGGTTTTGAGTGACCTACAATCACGGCAGTAAAGAAGCCATGCATTCACAACAGCAAGATCAAGAACATAGGCAAACAGCCGCATGTACCAACGTTTGGATTTCATTGGTGTTTTGTACATATGTACCAACATGTTATTTTTGTCATTACCTCTCATGTGTGTATTATAGTTCTTGATGACTGCAGGGCACTGGAATTGGTCTTTTGTCTTGGATTCCTTGCTATATCTATCAATAAGAGCCAGAGGATGAACCCCCACATCATTTGTCACTAAAGTGACAGCTTTGTTGTCCTTCCATCTTACAACAAGGGTACCATAATTGGTTTTGAAGTTAAAAGTGAACCTGGGCACTATGTTCTTTTCCATTTGCTTGATAGGCATCAATTCTGGCTTACCACACGTATTGTCACGTACTATTACAGTGTATCTGCAGTTATACTTTTCGCTTAGTCACGTGACCAACGGTAGACTTGAAAAGAAAATGTCAGCATAGATTGCTGTCTTGCTTTTGTTGAGAGTTGTTGCAAGTACCAGAACAATCTTTGAACTTACTGGTAATTTAGTTTCTTCATTTGGCAGCTTTATGGGATGGTTGTCCAAAGTTGTTTTGCCTTCATACATGATTATATTATGTATGATTCCATCTTCACTGGCACGACAAAATAGTTTGAAACCCCACTTGTCTGGTTCTGTTTTGATGTACTGCCTTAGGTTTCCAGCGGTTTTACCCTTGAAACCAACCATAACTTCATCAATAGACTGCTTGGGTGTAGCCGGAGCTTTCAAGCAAGCAGTAGTTAGTGCATTATAAAGAGGCCATACTTTGTAGAATCTGTCCTTATCCTTTTGGGTGTCATCATTGAAATGATTTGTACACCTAAGCAACCTAAACCTTAGTTGCACTTGCCCAATAATCATCTATGGATGAGTATGGACAAATACCCATAAACAAGAGAATATCTATGAACTTCATGATTTCTTCAGACTTGGTTACAAATGTAGTATCTATGCTTTTTTGTTTAGCATACAAATTTGTTTGATACGTGATGTTGTCTATCATATTTCGAGTAAAAAAATTGCTAAAATAATCGAATAGACAGCTAATTTCAAGAGGCTTTTCATGTTGGTATAGAGTCAAAGGGTTATTTTGGATGTCTTTCTTGTGCGTCTGAGCTTGAAGAGTAAGCTCATCATGAAGATCTTCATCAGGGTACTCCTCGATCATAATACCTTTCTTTTTCTGGGCTAATTTATTATTTTTTTTTGGAAGGCCTATCTCCCTCCTCTTCATCACTTGACACCTCAGCATCCGGTGGCAAGTATTCATCACCACTGTTAAGCAATTCCAGGTCATCTGGCTCTAGATCTGAGTCACTTTGCTCCTAAACGCAGACACATTTGGACTTCTCATTGGAGGGCTCACCATAGAACAATTTCCCATTGATCTGGAAGGACAATTAAAACGTTCTGTACACATTCAAACCACTACCCTATTCATATATGCATCAGAAAAATTAATATAATTATTTATTCACTGAAACTGATAACCTGAACTTGCCAGCGGGGCCGTATATTTTCAGGCCATTTTTCTTGCACTTTTTTCAATTGCATGGTGCACTCACACAGACTTTACATATATATCAAAATATGTTTAAACTATTCATTTATGGACTAGACACAACAATCAGTACTTACCGACATTGTAGAGGGTAAAATCCAGGAGTATATGAGTGTCACACGATGAAAAAAAAAAAACTGCTCTCGGCGATGACAGGCTAGAAGTGTTTACATTTTGGTCTCTCAACCAATCGGAAGCGAGCAGACGCCATCACACAAGACTTGTGAGTGGTCCAAATTAGAGAACGGGAACCCAGATGCGCAGGGGGAGTAGGATGACTTGCGCAAAAACCATGCTCTCACGCCTGTATACAAATGGGCATGCCCGGTAAAGCTGACGGCTGCGTCGATTTTAGCATAAGTTTTAAAATTTATGAGTCTCGGTACGTTGTCACACAAGTCACTGGATGGACGTTCAGAGCACACGTCAAATTGAAGCACCAGTGATTAGTAATCTAGCTTACTGGTGCTCTCATCATGGACTATTATCTAGTTACAAAGATAAGCAAGACGGGGATGGACCCAAAAAATATATACAGTGGATCCTCAACCAATGGCATTAATCCGTTCCAGAGGGCTTGCCGTTGGTCGAGTTAATTTTCTCCATAAGAAATAATGGAAATAGAATTAATCCGTTCCTAACACCCTGAAGTCTAAAAAAAAAAAAAAATTACATGAAATATACATTTCCTTATTTGGAAATGAATGGGACATGCAAAACAAAAAAATAATTAAATGCCACTTACCTTTATTGTGGAGTTGTTGATCAGTGATGTGCCAGCAGCAGGGGAGATTCAGGATTGTCTATTGCTTGGAAGGAGAATCCCCTTCCACAAAGACTTCAGGTACCAAGACCTTTGGTGGGGTTACCTCCCTTCTTGTTTTTCTAATGCCACTAGGACCAGCTTGAGAATCACTGGACCACCCTCTACCACCATCACTACCACCCTCTACCACCATCACTACCACCCTCTACCACCATCACTACCACCCTCTACCACCATCACTACCACCCTCTACCACCATCACAACCACTACCATCATCACTACCACCCTCTACGACCATCACAACCAGTACCACCCTCTACCACCATCACAAGCAGTACCACCATCACTACCACCCTCTACCACCATCACAACCACTACCACCCTCTACACCATCACTACCACCCTCTACCACCACCACTTTCGTATTTTTCTACAAACTTTTTCTTGAATTCTATCGTGTTTCTCACATCCTTTACCAAAGGGCTGGCTCTAGAAGGTTTCGTGGGGCCCATGGTGGCTTATTTAGCGATTACAAGCACTAGAAACAGAGGAATAATCCAAAATGTATGGGAGGCACACGTGGAAACCGACCGCAACAGCTTGTAAACAATGGCACACTGACGTCGTTGGTTAAGTTTTTCGCCGTTGGTTAAGGCATTTTTTCTACGGCAAAAAGCGCCGTTAGACGAAATTGCCGTTACTTAATGCCGCCGTTAGTTGAGGGTCGACTGTACTAGAGGAGGGCGGGGGACAGAAGTGGTAGAAAGGGACGGAGAAGTAATGCTGAAGAAGTAGTGGAAGTAGTAGTAGTAGTAGTAGTAGTAGTAGTAGTAGTAGTAGTAGTAGTAGCAGTAGTAGTAGTAGTAGGAGGAGGAGGAGGAGGAGCAGTGCAGCAGTGATAGAGGTGACCTGTAGCTCGATCTCTAGTGCACTCAGCTACACACGCTGAGGTCCGGGGTTCGAATCTCCTCCGGTATAACTGGAAAACATTAGGGACGTGTTTCCATTAGACACCTGCTGTCCCTGTTCACCCATCAGTTTAAAATGGGTACCTGGGTGTTAGTAGACTGGTGTGGGTCGCATCCTGGAACAAAACTGACTTAATTTGCCCAAAAGGTTCACCATAACAAGTGGCTTTCTATATAGTAGTATGTCATTGATGTCAGGTAGGCCTGTATACCTTGCACATGTACTTGTAGTAAATAAAGATATTATTATTATAATACACAAATAACCCGCACATAGGAGAGAGGAGCATTTACAAAGTCACAAAGTGTGACTTTGTAAAACGTCGTCATAAGCTCCTCTCTCCTATGTGCGGGTTATTTGTGTATTGTTCCATTCATGATATTGTGCCTTTTTGTTATTTATTTGTGGCAATAAGAAGGTAGTGGTGGTAGTGAATAAAGGAGCAGAGAGTGGTGTGTTAGTGAATAAATAATAGTAGTAGTAACAGTAATAGTGGAAGAAGTCTAAGAAAAAAGAGAAAAGAAGAGCACTCCAGGAAAGCTAATTGCCCATAGAAGCATGAAAAAATCTCGGCAGGAGAAAACCCTCATTTGACAGAACTCCCCCCCCCTAGTCAGAAGACAGGAAACATATTGAAAATATAGGCAAAGTGAAGAGGCACTGAGAGGAGATAAAGGCCAAATACGAGTGTTCTGAA
This sequence comes from Cherax quadricarinatus, assembly GCF_038502225.1. NCBI lineage: Eukaryota > Metazoa > Arthropoda > Malacostraca > Decapoda > Parastacidae > Cherax > Cherax quadricarinatus. The sequence goes on from NC_091327.1 coordinate 2,771,556, forward strand.
GTTTGGAGCAGTTGACAATGGAAGGAAGACATCTACAGAGAGTGAACCTCTGGAGGGATTCCAAGTTTATGAGTTTTAAGAAGACCATAGAAATAAGGTACAGAGGGATAGATAACACGGAAACGTTAAACAAGATCAAAGTTAGGAGGACAGAGATAAGAGAGGTCTTAAGTTTGTGGCTGATAGTACTTTTAATACTATCAAGAGTGTTGGAGACGGGATGAGTGTTGATGCGTGAAAGGGATTCAGCTTTACGAGGAAATTCTTACTCACAAGGGCAACCACTGAATTACCTTTGTCAGAAAAGTTAACAATATTAGTACACTTAAGAAACGACAAGTTGATAGCGACGAGGAATTCTTAGAAAACAGCCTTTCATGGACAGAAACACGAGCATCACGAAAAGTGGACAGATCAGAAAATTGTTCAGAGTAAAACTAGCGAAAAAAAATCAGAGAAGCAAATTAGGTCAATGCCAGCACGAGGGGCAGGTGAGTGGTAAATGAAAGTCTAAAACCAAGAAGTTTAGGCTGATGCTGGGAAAGTGTTACAGAAGACAGATTAGTAACTAACACAGTAAGGGAGAATTTGAACCAAGAGCTGTCGGAGATAATACAATGAAGTTTGTTTTGTAGTTTAGTAAAGTGAATTTCCGAATTAAGGCAAACAGTATCGAAAGCAATGATAGGAGAAGGTTATAGAGATCGTGTGAGAGAGAGGACAAGATAGCACGTTGGTAGTGACGGTGGGTGAGGAAGGCAACATCAGCTTTACACTTAGTAGAAAGTATGAGCTGTTGAAGACACGGGATTGATCAGGAAAGGGATAGCCCAAGGTGCTGAATTTGAGGCAATAGGAGAAGGAAATGGGAAAAACTTGCACAGCAAGACGGCCACAAAGACAGTGAAGCTGGTTCTTATGACGCATGGAAGCAAGAGCAACCTCATATGATCAAAGACATTTAGAAGGTAGAGCATCAAAGAAAAATTGGAAGCCATTGACGCTTACCTGCAGGAGCCATAAAGAATAAAAAGGCATAATACCGTGACTGGAACGATACTGTCTCCCGCTTCCCTCTCGTATATATTCTGGCTCCCTTTCCTTCGTGCTTCCTTGTGTGACTAGTTAATGTTCGACGTGGGACCGAAAAGTCGTCATAAGTTTCAGTTTCTGAAGTGCGAGATATCTGTGCATTGTTATAGTCTCTGTATTGTGTCTTTATTATTCATTGGGAAGTCTTCTGAGTAGCTAGGTAGTTCTGGGGTGCTGTTGACACCTGCTGGCAATAATAACAGTTAATTACTTTCATTATATCAGAATGTCAGTGACATAAACTCTGCAATTCTCAGGAACCTAGTGAACAACTTGGGCTTATTCTCTTATTTTGCAAGTGCTACCTCGCAGGCACGTATGGCACATGACACCCAGCAGGCAGGTGTGGCACATGGCACCTAGCGGGCAGGTGTGGCACATGGCATTCTTATAAGTTGGGAAAGTGAGCCGTTCAACTACATCCCCCCCCCTACTAGTCTGACAGGAGTAACAGCACGTAGGTACACCGGGGCAGAGACAAACATTCTCATCTGTTTACCGATGTAACAATTTTCACCACACTAAAATTTGTTAGGCATTCCATTAACTAATTTCGCCAAAATTACCAAAAAATACTGTCCTTGTCAGCATTACCAAATATAATCTCCTTGCAATTAATACCAGCAGATCTACTTTTGTCGCAGCTTTTGCCAACAAATTTAGTCTTACCAATAGAATTGTCAAAAGAATTATTCTCCTCAACTTTATTGCTAACAAAAGCAAGTAACTCACGACAGTCCATGTGTAGACATAGCCGTCGGGATTGGTGCAAGGCATAATGTGGAAGTCGTAGCTGTCTAGAAGCGTCGTCACCTGACTGTCGTTGCCATACCCAGCTGTCAGCTGGTCCAGGAAGTACTGGCAAGTGGCCGTGCTGATCCATTCACATGCATGGATCCCGCAGTCAATCCATATTACTGGCTTAGAACCTCCGGTGGAAACCTGGCATGGTCAAGCTTTATTAAATGTGTTTGGTGTCTGTTTTGGTGTATGCTAAGAATTTAATCTGAATCAAATCAACAAATTATGTGAACATATCCAAGTTCTACTGTTACTTGGTTGTATACCTTGACGACGCGAATATCCCTGCCCTCATAGGTCTCACCAGCAGAGTACACCGACAAGAGAGCGGGGAAGTCGGCCACGGACCCATCCAGGATAGAATAGATCTAATGTTAAAACAAAGATGGAAATGCTTAATAATATGAGGTAAGGCAAAACCGAAGCTGGAGTCTTGAGAAGTATTAGTAAAATCGATGTTATACAAAACCCATAAAAACTGCTGTTTCAGTTGTCACTGTGATGCTCCCAATAAATTACTGACCTCGTCCAGTTCATGGTAGTCGGTGTGATCAAACTTGCGAGGCAAAGTGTGGCTCCTCTTGTGGTTGGTAACTTGTTGTTCGATGAGCCTGAGGGACAGGGACAGAAGCTAATGTTTATTTTATAGCTGTCAACTATACATGGGTTATTGGTTGGTTGGTTAATGGGGTTTCAAGTCTATCGACTACAGAGTACCATTAAGGCTGCTCCAGTCCCTAAAATAGGGATTAAAGCAAATTCTCAGCACACGTGCGCTTGGAGAAATACACACCTCAGAGAATATAGCCGGTGTGAGGTAATACAAGTCGCCTTTGTAATGACCCAGTTTTATATTGTTTTATGTATTGCAGATGTTCTATACAAACTATCGCATTTGCTCTTCGCCCATATTGTATATTTTTTCAAAGAAATATGATACATTTTTATATTCGAATTTTTCACAAATTTTTTTAATTTTTCTAGCTGCAGTAGCCAAGAAAACTATCATGTTTGATGAGACTTACGTCTGAACGTCGTTGATCTTAATAGTGACGGGGATGTGTCGTCTACCAAGAGTGTTGCGGAAACGGTGGACCAGCCTGGGAGGAACCAACACGTCAACTCCGGCCCCTGGTGTCTTGGCCCACGACCACTGGTCCAGCAGCCAACTACTCACAATATGTTGCACTATCTGGGCTTCTTCATGGGTTCTGGGCTTCACACTCAACAACTTGTACCTGTGTGGTAACAATTCTGTTTGGTTCCTTAATTTGTCTTATGTCAACTACTACCAGAACATTTGGTGACTGGGGAAACAAGCCAACAAGTAAGGTTAAAAGTTGTGTAAAATAAAGTTTTGATCAGCATTGTATGAATTCATAACTATAATTTTTGATAGGTCTAACACTTCAATCATTTTTACAAGTCTGATACTTCCATATTTTGGTTATGCCTACAATTTTCATAGCACCTTGAAGGTAAATGCTGTTCAACTTAATGTACAAGAAATGCAAGCTGAGATAAGATGGTTTTTGAGCAAGCTTATGATCCTTTGTCATATTTTTTTTGAGAAATAAGGCTTTTCAAGAGGAAAGGAGTTAAAATGGTGAATGTAAGTAAATTATAATTAGAATGGAAGATGAGAGGTGCATTTTCGAAAATAGAGATATAAACAAAGAGGGTTTTTCATAGAAATTGAAGCCTAGGGGTAAATTTCGTGACGGACAAGTGCTGCAAGGAACTTGGAATTCCTCTCGCAAGCATTTGTATGCAATGGATAGGTTGCATTTATCTGATACAGGAGTGACAGCACTGACAAAAGTTGAAGGAGGTATTGCAAAATTGTCTAAGACTTTAAACTGACAGAAGACAGCGGTAATGGTGGTGCGTGTGGGAAACAAAGGAGTTATAGTATTATCGGCAGAAAGAGTATAAATTGCCAATTTATGTTAAGCAAACGTTCAGAAAAATAATATCTCATAAAATAGTTCATGTTAAAAAAGGAAAATGAGTTCACAAATAAAACGAGACAGGGAAGAAGAGCGAAGTAATTACTTCCTTAATGTCTGTTATACAAATAACCAGAACAAAAGAATAAAATAGGTGAACTAAAACTAATTGCATGTGCAAGTAACATAGACATTATTGCTGGGACATATCTGGCTGAGGCATAAATTATTCTACATTAATAAAGGGACAGAGTTTTTATGAATGTTAGGGAAATTTTAAACTGTTTTATCAGAAACGATACTAAGACTGAAAGGACAGTCACGGAATATGTTTAACTGCATTTTCTCGAAGGATATGCAAAGCTAATCTAAAATGTGATCTACAGACCCCCAAACGTAGATAGTGACAACAATAAACTTCTTTGGGGTGAAATTGCTCATGAATCTAGAAACGAAAATATAGTTTCAATGAGAGATTTTAACTTTAGTCAAATCAGTTCCATCAATTTCACAGGCAAACTAAAATTTAGCAACTATTTTGAAATGATCCAGGATTATTTTCTTTAAACAGTTTGTATTAGAACCAACTAGAGGAAAAAGTCTGCGGGACTTATTTCTGGCAAACAAGGAGTCTCTAATGTATCTGACTGGTAATCTTGAGGTTACTGAAGAGCATGGGTGTTTTTGCCATACGAATTTAGCAACTTTTCGCTATGGTACTTGATGTGTCAGAACCAAGACCGATAGGCAACTAAAAGATTGCATTAATGAAGATAAATAGGAATGGGACCTGTTGCGAGTGGTGTGCCACAGAGGTTAGTGTGCGGACACTTATTATTCACACTCAGCATAAATATCACTGATGAAGGATAACATAACGACATGAGTAAGTTTGCCGTTGGCAGAAAATAAGATAGTATAAATAAGGCAGAATATAAGGTAGACCTGGATAGGTTGTTGTTTTGGTCGGAGAAGAAGCAGCTACGGTTAGAAGTGTGAGAGTCTAATCTTAGAAAATGGAAATAATTGTGGCACTTATTAGTTAAATAATTAAAATTTTAGTCAAAGTCAGTGTGAAAAAGATGTATTTCTGATAAGCTGAAATTTAAAGAAAGAGGAAGTATTAATAATGGAGGTTTAAGGTACAGGGGTGGGCAAGTTCTTCGATAAAAAGAGCAACATATACTACTTTTCATCATTTTTAAATATCCAAGAGCCTCAGAAAATATTATTATTATTTATAAACAATAAAAAACACAACTATATAGTATGCTACTCACTTTGAATCTTCAGTTTTGCAGTTAATGGTTTAAAATCTGGCTGGTAAGATGTCAAACTCAGTGAGGTGATAACACTTGATAAATTTCATTACAGAGAAGAAAGTTGTCCCATAAACAAGGAATAATCGGAAGTCAGTTTTGTGAAGACTGGGATACTTTACTTCTGGGATTTGTTTCCAAAATTCAGATAGAGATGAGCTTCAAACCGACATCTTCTTGCAGCTCAATAAGCTGTTTCTATTGAAGCAACATCCGAGGCAAAAGTTGCAACAACAGGACATCCATCGTTGATGACATCAATCACTAAATGTGCAACAACAGGACATCCATCGTTGATGACATTAATTACTAAAGGATTCACAAGAAATTCAAAACATGGCTTTAACATTTTTAGTTTCTCAGATGTGTTCTCAAAATCATTATAAAGTGTTTTTAAGTTTCCTTCGAATTGCATTAATAAACTGCATTTAGTTTCAGCATCAGGAAAAGTTTTTCTGAACTTCAGGTTGGGAAAGTGGTCAGATTTCTTTGTTGCCAGATGTCTCTGAGAAAACTTTACCTTATTCTGAAAACTGATTGGTCAAGTTGAGTAATGAGTTTGTTCCTTCCTTGAGTGCCAGGTTTAAATATTGGAGATAATGTATTACATCTGTCAAGAACACCAGATCCTGTACCCATTCCTGATCTTCCAGTTGTGACGTATTTCATTTTCTTTTTTCTTCACCAAAGCAATGATTGGTTTAAAAAGAGCAACGAACTTACAAAAGATTGGTAGATGATAGCTATCTTACAATACAGTAGAATGAAAGGTCATTTGATTTTTTCAAGCTCCAGCTCAATAAAATTTCTAAGTCCACGGTGTTTTTTACATCTCCAAATGAAATTCATAATGTCCAAACTGCAAATTATGACATTGTTGAACTTAAAGTGTTTGCTTACTAAATGTTCAAGGTGGAAGATACAATGGATAAAGAAAATTCAGGATAGTTGAGATCATGTGTCGATTCCCTAACTAGGCCAGTATTTTGACCTACCATACCTGGTGATCCGTTTGTTGCAATGCTAACAAGTTTATGCAGCTGCATATTAAGTGCATTTTTATGTCAGTACCTTTAGTGGTTTCCTTCAGGCTTATGCAGGTTCCTGCATTGTTGTATATTAATGTGGACAAGTGCGCCATAATTTTGAATAATGTTATCAATTTGTGGGCGCTTGTAGGGAGTTGTCACAGCCGGACTATTTTCCTTTTTCAGCAGTGTGAGTATGAGGGGTAGAATGGTCTCGGTGAGCGTGGGTCACACGTCACACGGTCTCGGTTAGCGTAGGTCACACGTCACACGGTCTGGGTGAGCATGTGTCTCACGTCACATGGTCTCGGTGAGCGTGGGTCACACGTCACACGGTCACAGCGTGGGTCACACGTCACACGGTCACAGCGTGGGTCACACGTCACACGGTCACAGCGTGGGTCACACGTCACACGGTCACAGCGTGGGTCACACGTCACACGGTCACAACGTGGGTCACACATCACACGGTCTCGGTGAGCGTGGGTCACACGTCACACGGTCACAGCGTGGGTCACACGGTCACAGCGTGGGTCACACGTCACACAGTCACAGCGTGGGTCACACGTCATACGGTCACAGCGTGGGTCACACGTCACACGGTCACAGCGTGGATCACACGTCACACGGTCACAGCATGGGTCACGCGTCACACGGTCACAGCGTGGGTCACACGGTCACAGCGTGGGTCACACGTCACACGGTCACAGCGTGGTCACACGGTCACAGCGTGGGTCACACGGTCACAGTGTGGGTCACACGTCACACGGTCACGGCGTGGGTCACACGTCACACGGTCACAGCGTGGGTCACACGTCACACGGTCACAGCGTGGGTCACACGTCACACGGTCACAGCGTGGGTCACACGTCACACGGTCACAGTGTGGGTCACACGTCACACGGTCACAGCATGGGTCAAACATCACACGGTCACAGCGTGGGTCACACGGTCACAGCGTGGGTCACACGGTCACAGCGTGGGTCACACGGTCACAGCGTGGGTCGCACGTCACACGGTCACAGCGTGGGTCACACGTCACATGGTCACAGCGTGGGTCACACGTCACACGGTCACAGCATGGGTCACACGTCACACGGTCACAGCGTGGGTCACACGGTCACAGCGTGGGTCACACGGTCACAGCGTGGGTCACACGTCACATGGTCACAGCGTGGGTCACACGTCACACGGACACAGCATGGGTCACACGTCACATGGTCACAGCGTGGGTCACACGTCACACGGTCACAGCGTGGGTCACACGTCACACGGTCACAGCGTGGGTCACACGTCACACGGTCACAACGTGGGTCACACATCACACGGTCTCGGTGAGAGTGGGTCACACGTCACACGGTCACAGCGTGGGTCACACGTCACACGGTCACAGTGTGGGTCACACGTCACACGGTCACAGCGTGGGTCACACGTCACACGGTCACAGCATGGGTCACACGTCACACGGTCACAGCGTGGGTCACACGGTCACAGCGTGGGTCACACGTCACACGGTCACAGCGTGGTCACACGGTCACAGCGTGGGTCACACGGTCACAGTGTGGGTCACACGTCACACGGTCACAGCGTGGTCACACGGTCACAGCGTGGGTCACACGGTCACAGCGTGGGTCACACGTCACACGGTCACAGCGTGGGTCACACGTCACACGGTCACAGCGTGGGTCACACGTCACACGGTCACAGTGTGGGTCACACGTCACACGGTCACAGCGTGGGTCACACGTCACACGGTCACAGCATGGGTCACACGTCACACGGTCACAGCGTGGGTCACACGGTCACAGCGTGGGTCACACGTCACACGGTCACAGCGTGGATCACACGTCACACGGTCACAGCATGGGTCACGCGTCACACGGTCACAGCGTGGGTCACACGGTAACAGCGTGGGTCACACGTCACACGGTCACAGCGTGGTCACACGGTCACAGCGTGGGTCACACGGTCACAGCGTGGGTCACACGGTCACAGCGTGGGTCACACGTCACACGGTCACAGCGTGGGTCACACGTCACACGGTCACAGTGTGGGTCACACGTCACACGGTCACAGCGTGGGTCACACGTCACACGGTCACAGCGTGGGTCACACGTCACACGGTCACAGCGTGGGTCACACGTCACACGGTCACAGTGTGGGTCACACGTCACACGGTCACAGCGTGGGTCACACGTCACACGGTCACAGCATGGGTCACACATCACACGGTCACAGCGTGGGTCACACGGTCACAGCGTGGGTCACACGGTCACAGCGTGGGTCGCACGTCACACGGTCACAGCGTGGGTCACACGTCACATGGTCACAGCGTGGGTCACACGACACACGGTCACAGCATGGGTCGCACGTCACACGGTCTCAGCGTGGGTCACACGGTCACAGCGTGGGTCACACGTCACATGGTCACAGCGTGGGTCACACGTCACACGGTCACAGCATGGGTCACACGTCACATGGTCACAGCGTGGGTCACACGTCACACGGTCACAGCGTGGGTCACACGTCACACGGTCACAGCGTGGGTCACACGTCACACGGTCACAGCGTGGGTCACACGTCACATGGTCACAGCGTGGGTCACACGTCACACGGTCACAGCATGGGTCACACGTCACACGGTCACAGCGTGGGTCACACGGTCACAGCGTGGGTCACACGGTCACAGCGTGGGTCACACGTCACACGGTCACAGCATGGGTCACACGTCACATGTCTCGGTGAGCGTGGGTCACACGGTCACAACGTGGGTCACACGTCACACGATCACAGCGTGGGTCACACGTCACACGGTCACAGTGTGGGTCACACATCACATGGTCTCGGTGAGCGTGGGTCACACGTCACACGGTCACAGCGTGGGTCACACGGTCACAGCGTGGGTCACACGTCACACGGTCACAGCGTGGGTCACACGTCACACGGTCACAGCGTGGATCACACGTCACACAGTCACAGCGTGGGTCACACGTCACACGGTCACAGCGTGGGTCACACGTCACGCGGTCACAGCGTGGGTCACACGTCACACGGTCTCGGTGAGCGTGGGTCACACGTCACACGGTCACAGCATGTGTCACACGTCACACGGTCACAGCGTGGGTCACACGTCACATGGTCACAGCATGGGTCACACGTCACACGTCTCGGTGAGCGTTGGTCACACGTCACACGGTCACAGCGTGGGTCACACGTCACACGGTCTCGGTGAGCGTGGGTCACACGTCACACGGTTACAGCATGGGTCAAACGTCACACGTCTCGGTGAGCGTGGGTCACACGGTCACAGCGTGGGTTACACGTCACACGGTCACAGCGTGGGTCACACGTCACACGGTCACAGCGTGGATCACACGTCACACGGTCACAGCATGGGTCACATGTCACACGGTCACAGCGTGGGTCACACGTCACACGGTCACAGCGTGGGTCACACGTCATATCATGTGGGAGTTCGACACGGAGTTCGACACGTGGAATTAGGTATAGAAATACTCACGTAGGCTGGTAGTACGTATAATTACAGATATGTGGAGAGAGCCCTGACAGCCGTTACCTTGTCTCCTCGCTCACTCTCGTCAACTAACTGACTGGCCGCCCACAGTACCCATATGTGAGAGGGTCTTTGAATACTGCCAGGTCAACACAATATGAATAGACAGTGACTCAGGCAGAGACGGTTGGTCGTGAGTCAACTGGCACAGTGGTTACTGGTAACTGGTTACTACTACTGAGAGCTCGGCGACGCTAACGTATGTCGTCCCGACATACAACTAATACAAACTAGAGATGGCAGGTATACGGCTTGGGCTGATTCTATACAATGTTAAAGTACACAACAATTAAACATTATAACATACATAAGTAGAACATTGGAATGGAAGCTTATGTAACTGAAACTGTAATACAATACAAGGTATAATATAGCACAACTTAAAACTCAACAAATGAACATCGAACTCAACGTTGAGATTACAAGTGATAAAAAAAAATTTTGATCGATCGATCTGTATTCATGTGATCTACGGATTCTGAGGGAGGATATATACAAAGAAAGAGTGTTTAACAGAAAGGCAGATTCGGTGCACTCAAATCTAGACTGTTAACTCTCAGAATGCGAAGAGAACATGAACACAAAAAAAAAATTCTTGAATACTGATAAGTTGATACTGTAATTATTCATCTATACAGGTTATTTACATTTAACCCCAACTCTGCTAGGGTGAGATTGACATATGCAGAATGGGTGTCATCTCTGGGAGGATCAAACTCTGTAGCATTGGCTAACTCATGCTGTATTTGAGGCAAATCTGAATTGGAAGTTACAAATGATACTTGAGGATTTCTCAATACCTGTCGTGTACGTAGGGAATAACGACATTCAGGTTGATCGTCTGACTGAGTATCAGAGGAAGAGAGGACAGGATCAGGAGGATTGTCAGAGTCTGTCACATTAGTCTGGGTTGGAACATCATTATCATCACATACTAACTTCATATGATCTAAATGCGATTCTTTATACTGACCAGTAGTAATCTCTCTAACCTTATACTTATTACCAGTGATATGTTCAACTACTCGATAAGGACCAATAAACTTTTGATCAAGCTTTGGCATTGCAGACGTTTTGTTAAAGTTAATCAGCATAACTCTCGAACCTACTTTGATTTTGGATGGCTTTGCTCGAGTGTTTGCGACTCTTGTAAATTCTGCTGTTGATTTATGAAGTGTTTCACGGATTCTTCTAAAAACACTTTGAGCTAAGCTGGTACGAGTTGCTTTGAAATCATCAGGGTTGTAATTTGGTTTCGGATTAGAATATAACAACTCATAAGGCAAACGTTTGTCTACACCATACAATGCATAATGTGGAGTGTCACCTATAGAAACATTGTAAGCAGAATTTATAGCACACTGCACATCAGGTATAACTTCATCCCAAGTTTCACTGTTGGGATTGATAGTGGCTCTCAAGACATCAAGTACTTTCTTATTGGTTCGTTCCGCTAACCCATTGCTGGCAGGATGATGAGGAACAATGGTGGATTTAGAGATCTTGTACAAGGTGCACAAATTTTCAAGAATCTCATTACAGAATTCACCTCCATTATCTGTTACTAGGGACTTAGGAGTGGTATGCCTGCAGATAATGCGTTCTTTAAACGCTTTAGCTACTGTCTCGGCAGTCTTATCTGCAATAGGAACTAACTCACAATATCTGGTGAAATGGTCTACCATAACACACAGATGTTTGTTACCTTGGAGGGAACATTGGAAATTAGTTAACAAATCTAGCGCAACTCTTTCCCAAGGTTCGCTAGTAGTTGGATACACTTGGATTGGATTAGGACCATTAGCATTGCCTTTGTGTTGCATGCAGACACTACATTTCTTAACATACTCAGAAATATCAGTTGCCATACGAGGCCAAAAGTATTTCAATCTGGCTTGTTTTACTGAACGATCCATACCAGGGTGTGCAACACCTGGTACATCGTGAACTAGCTGTAAGGCTACATTCACTAGTGACTGTGGAATTACTAACTGGTATACTCTTCTGCTAGGAGTACCCAACTCGGCTGTTCGATACAGTAATTCTTGGTTCATGAGAAAGTCACTGATGGGTGCTGGTGGCTTCACAGTCAGAATAAGATCTTCCTGGAGCAGGAATCGAATCACACCAGACCACATGGGATCTGTTCGTTGAGCATTCTTTACATCTTCAGCACTAAATGGAGGGTCTGCAGTTACTATACTAACATGTCGCGATAAGGCATCTGCGACTACATTTGACTTGCCAGGTAAATGCTCAAAGGTGGGATTGAACTCTTGGATAGTCAGGGTCCATCTGGCTAACCTTCCAGTAGGTTGTTTGTTCTGGAATAAGGGTATCAGTGGAGCATGGTCTGTCAAGACATGAACAGAGTACTGATAAATAATGTCTCGGAAGTGCTTTAAAGACCATACTATTGCTAAAGCTTCTTGCTCAGTTACTGTATAATTACGTTCAGCCTTCGTAAGGACTCGGCTAGCAAATGCAACTGCGTTGTACTTGCCATCGGTCTTCTGAGCTAGTACGGCACCTATGCCAATTGAACTAGCATCAGTTGTCAGATAGAAGGGCTTAGAAAAATCTGGAAATTTCAAAATTGGAGCAGATGTTAGCTTTTCTTTTAGAGTTTGGAATGCTCTTTCTTGACGGAAGGTCCAAACAAAAGGAGCATCTTTCTTAAGCAACTCGGTTAGAGGAGCAGCTATGGAAGAAAAATTGGCAATGAAGGATCTATAAAAACCTGCTAAGCCCACAAAGGATCTTACGGCATCAGCAGTTTTGGGAGTTGGAAAATTTAGTACTGCAGTTACTTTACTTTGGTCAGTTGTAACCCCTCTAGGAGTGACTACGTGACCAAGAAACTTAATTTCTGATCTGAAAAATTGACATTTAGACAGTTTGATCTTTAAATTGGCTTCTTCAAGCTTACCAAGTACTACATCAAGTCTTTTCAAGTGTGTATCCACGTCTTTAGACATGACGATTACGTCATCTAAGTACACCATAAGTGCATTACCTATGAGACCTCTAAAGATATTAGTCATGAGCCTTGAGAACGTGATAGGGGAAGATCGTAATCCAAACGCCATATGGAGGAAGTGATAATGACCTGTAGGAGTGGAGAATGCAGTTAGCTCTTGGCTGTCCTCGTGAAGAGGGACTTGCCAAAACCCTTGTAACAAATCTAGGGTTGAAAAGACTTTGTTATCTCCTATGTTACGTAAAAGATCACCCAGTACAGGAAGTGGGAAGCGATCTGGAATGGTTTTCGCGTTTAACTTCCTAAAGTCAATTACTGGGTGCCAAGTACCATCCTTCTTAGGTACTAGTATCAAGGGTGCATTCCAAGGGGAATTGCTAGGTGCAATAACTCCATCATCAAGCATTTGATTGATCAATTCTTCTGCGACAGCAACTTGTGAATGAGGCATTCTGTACGCAGGTATGTAGATAGGTCTAGTACCAGGTTCAAGTGGAATACGATGGGACAATAAGTTCGTTATACCCATCTTCTCACCTGGTAAAGCAATGGCTTTACGACGTTTGTTCAACAGAGTCAACAAACGCTTGACTTCATCTGGGAAGTCAGTGGGAGCTAAGTCTTTCTCCTCAACTGGTGGAACAGATTGATCCAGTGAAGTGGATGAGGTCTCCCCGGCAGAAATAGCACCGACCCACTGGTCAGGTGACAACTCATCCTCTACCTGAACAGGGTAAGGATAGTGAACAAGGTCAACAAGATTGGTATTTGCTCTGAGGCGAACACTGTGACCAGAAGTGTTGGCCAGGAAGAAATGGATCTTACTATCCCTTACAACATGTAAGGATGGTTCAACAAATAGACCTTTTACTTTGCAAGAATCACTGTCAACTAGGACGTTATCACCATCTGGAACACTAGGAACAACAACAGACACTCTAGTGAGAGCACTAGCCGCAACAGAAACGTCTTTCTGCAGACGGCATGTGACATCAACAAGAGATGGCATTACTAGTTTCAAGTAATCGTTTTCCGACAAGGCGTCCCCTGTGGAGAAACTACTACTTGAACTAGCAGTCATTTCAGGGATAGGTTGTGCACTCAAGGCAATCTGAGTGTCCTCGAACACTTGAGGCATCGGACTATCCTGCAAGTCTGAAGGTATAGGTGGAACACTGATGGGAGTGACAGAATTACCAGTGCCTGACCGCTTGGGTACGCTACTGGAGAATGCATTAGCTTGTAAGGACTTAATCCGTACATCATACTCTGCAGCAGTATAACAGATTTCTGATCCAAGCTGGTAACCCCAGAATGGAACGATCAAGTCGTCAGTTTGGGCATGCCATCGATAAGGGTCGAGCACAATGCGTAAGTCTCGCATGGAAGCAAAGCCCAGTAGAAGGTCACCAGGGAAAGTAATCTGGTCGACAACAAGGAAGGAAGCAGTGAAGTCTCTACCTTGGATAGAAAAGGTTAGGGAAGTCCGACCTCGGACACGCAGGTGAGAACCAGCTACTCCACTAAGGGAGGACACATGAGTCGGTTCTACGAGAAGGACACGTCGTAACTTCTTAACCTTAAACAAACTAGACCTAATAATATTGACTTGCGCACCAGAGTCCATGAACAAATGAACGGGCGCATTATAAACAGATGCTTGCACTATAGGGCCTATGGTTGCATTGGAAGTTATGTGCAAACAAAAAGGTGGATTGTCATCAGAAAAGACTTGTTCTACTTCATCCCCAAAATCATCTATGTCAGAGACATGTGAAGCAACATCATCAGCAGGATTGTCATTCTCGAGACTGCTTAAGGCTTCAAAGGAATTGTGAACGGGGATGGTGTACTCATTATTACCTACTGTCACCATGGGACGGTTTGACTGGGGCGCTCGAATTCCCCCGAATTGGAAGAACCAGCCTGGTTGTGGTTAGTTTGAAAATTGGAAGAATGAGCCTGGTTCTGGTTATTTTGAGAACCACGATATCTGTTTCCTCTACGGGTTCTGCGGTTGGAACGACCACGGAAAGACCTAGAGTACTGAAGGTTATAGAGAGCATTGCACTCAGATGTGTCATGTCCATGTTTTCTATGATAAGTACAGTAGGGAAGATCTGGGTACTCATCATCAGTACGACGTCTCTTAGGGTAACTATCAGGACAATTAATTGCAATATGGCCACGGAAACCACAGTTATAACAAGTCCGCCGACTATGGTTACTGAATGTACTATGAATACTACGAGGTGTATAACGACTCTGTACACTGGTTCTTGGTGATCTCTGAGATGGTTGACGACCACGATTTGTCTCTGTGGCGCAAACAAGAGGTGGTGCAGACTGAGGCATATGTGTGACATTACTTTTGATACAAGGGAAAGTACCCTGGGGGCACAAGGAACGTACATGATTTAAGGCTGTAAGTGGTTCCATCGTCACAGTTGGAGGATGAGCCTCATAAGCACACACAGAAGCAGGTGGCATTAGTTCTTTAATTGCTCCAAAAGCTGCTATTTTAGCAAGCGATTCTGTAAATGGTTTAGCTTCTTCAGGGAGAAAAGATGATGATTGGACAGCATTGATAAATGATGATAAAAGTTTGTCTAATCTAACAGCAAATGCACTCAACGATTCATTACTCATGGGTGTAGCATTCACTAGTTCCCTAAGAACGACATATGGATCAGCTGTTTTTACTGGGACAAGGAAAGAACGAATCAGTTCCTCATATTGTGACCACTTAGTAAGATTCCTGAAGTCTCGCATAACAAGGAGATCAACAACGTGAACAGCAGCAGGGGATCGATAAAGAGCTTCCTTAGCAAGTCTGATAAGGCTTTCCTCTGAAGGAGGACCTTCACCTAGAGCACTAGCACGAGAACGAATGGCTGCAAACCATGCTTCAAGACTATGTACATGGCCATTGAATAAAGGTAACGCATCAAGGGAATCACGAGTATAACTATAGTATCTCGGTGTCTGGGTCGGTCTGTCAGTCGGTAAGGAACTGTGAGGACTGATGACAGGAGCAGCAGTAGCCTGAGAGGTCTGAGTATCGACATTCACTAAAGTATCACTTGACGGTATGTGAGACATAATGGCAAAGTAACACGAGAACAAATAAGGCAAAAATAATGAACAATAAAAATGATATAAAATGCTAGAATTGAAATAAAAGATATGCAACTAATTCTGCAGAAGGAATAAAAAAAATGTCTAAGATACACTGCAAGAGGAAGAACAACTCAATGTGAAGGACTATTGGTCAAGATAAAAAAAAATTTATATTGAAATATACAAGTAAAAATATTACTGGAGACTGAATTAAATGCAAAATGAGCTGTCTTTACTCTTGCTAATAAAGAAATTAATTAATTAAATTTTAAATCAATGTAAAAGTATAAAATAAAATTACTAAATTGTTAACTGGGAAATATAAGTAATTTCTAAGAATGCATAGACAAAATTAAAATATAATTCGTAAAAATATTAATAAAAGAAAATAATTCACTGCAGAACAAGTGCAACAAAATAATTCACTGCAGAACAAGTGCAACAAAATAATTCACTGCAGAACAAGTGCAACAAAATAAGATGTAGAAATAATCACTGCAGTAATAAAGTGTCACTGGGAAAACTCAGGTTAAATAATGAAATAAAATTATGAAGAAAAAACTGATTGAACACTTTAACTCTTAATTGTAAATTAGACAAAACAATTTACTCAAACAGAGTAAAGAAAACACTTTACGTTAAAAGTAATTGAAATTGTATCAAGAGTGAATTTGTTCACAGAAATATAAAAATATGAATAAAATAAAACAAAGGAACAAAACAGGTAATATAACACTTACAGTGGCGGGGCACACAACATTATTAGTATATTCTTACAACAAAATCTTGCTGTGACTGATACGACAAAAATTTGCTGGCAAAAATAATGGTACACAGTCTGCGAAAAAATTAGAGGAATGAGACACTGCTGGCATACGAAAAAAGACACACATAGAAATAAATGGATAATTTGGTATACTGGGGTGAATATCACTGCATGAAATACAATGACAATTACTGGAGAATACAACGCTGAAAGAATACAATAAAAAAAAATGAATCACTTCACACAGAGTGACTGACTGGTACACTACACAATAATACTTACTAGAGACAGGAGTAGCATAAAGAAAAAAAAAACACAGATAAAAAAATATAAGATAAGTGAAAACACTGAAAAATATTGTAAAAAATAACGAGTCAAAGAAAAACTGAAAACACAAGGTTTAGAGTACACAAGCAATTTACTATAAATGTCTCACACACGCAAATGTCTTTAAATGCAAGAAAAATGTCTCTAAAGTATCACTGAAGTCTGTAGTAGTCGGGTGATTACTGGTGATGAGGGTAGGTTGTAGGTTGTCCTGCGCGGTGATGACTGACGCCTCCTACACTCACTGTTGTCGGAAGAAATGTGCTCACTCGGTGGACTCCATAATTGGGTATCGTTGGCGCTCACCTACAATCTCTTGACCAATTATGTGAGCCAAAACAGTATTAGGACCCGGTACAAGGGTACAAACAACCACAGGTAGATGAGGTGGGAGGCTGGTGGTGGTGGTTGATGGTGAGTGTGTGTGGAGGGAGAGCGGTGAGGGAGAGACTCTCGCTGACGCACCGCCCGCCACTACCCACGAAGGTGGCTTGATAAGCCACTCTGTGCCACAGGAATGGTGAAAACCACTCTTAGCATCCAACAGAGAGCACAAAGCGATATAGACAATACTTCAGAGGAACTTGGCTTACTTCTTACTGCGTGGCTTACTTCTCTCTCTCAGCTGGGTTAGAAGCTGGGTTGGCTGACTGGCTTAACCCACGAGAATGGCTGACTGGAAGACGTGTAACGATGCACAAAGCAAGGAGGAGCAGTTGGATGACAGGAGACAGGCTGGATGATAGGCTGACTGGCGTTCACTTCCACAGTCTGGCTTACTGACTGGCTTAATTGCAAAATCCGGGTCAACCCCTCGGAGATTGAAGCAATTAGCACACGAACTAAGCCAGGAAGCTTGAAACGGCTGCAACAGGCTTGCAGGCTGAAGGTTGTGAGGGGAGTAGCTGGTGGGTGACGGTTCACCTTTGACCCTGCCGGCTACTCACAGTCTTCTAACATCTGGAATTACTCGTAAAAACTAAATCCACGCTCCACACCGGTGCCACCATTTATCATGTGGGAGTTCGACACGTGGAATTAGGTATAGAAATACTCACGTAGGCTGGTAGTACGTATAATTACAGATATGTGGAGAGAGCCCTGACAGCCGTTACCTTGTCTCCTCGCTCACTCTCGTCAACTAACTGACTGGCCGCCCACAGTACCCATATGTGAGAGGGTCTTTGAATACTGCCAGGTCAACACAATATGAATAGACAGTGACTCAGGCAGAGACGGTTGGTCGTGAGTCAACTGGCACAGTGGTTACTGGTAACTGGTTACTACTACTGAGAGTCACACGGTCTCGGTGAGTGTGGGTCACACGTCACACGGTCACAGCGTGGGTCACACGTCACACGGTCACAGCGTGGGTCACACATTACACGGTCTCGGTGAGCGTGGGTCACACGTCACACGGTCACAGCGTGGGTCACACGTCACACGGTCACAGCGTGGATCACACGTCATAGTCACAGCGTGGGTCACACGTCACACGGTCACCGCGTGGGTCACACGTCACGCGGTCACAGCGTGGGTCACACGTCACACGGTCTCGGTGAGCGTGGGTCACACGTCACACGGTCTCGGTGAGCGTGGGTCACACGTCACACGGTCACAGCATGTGTCACACGTCACACGGTCTCGGTGAGCGTGGGTCACACATCACACGGTCACAGCGTGGGTCACACGTCACACGGTCTCGGTGAGCGTGGGTCACACGTCACACGGTCACAGCGTGGGTCACACATTACACGGTCTCGGTGAGCGTGGGTCACACGTCACACGGTCACAGCGTAGGTCACACGTCACACGGTCACAGCGTGGGTCACACGTCACACGGTCACAGCGTGGGTCACACGTCACGCGGTCACAGCGTGGGTCACACGTCACACGGTCTCGGAGAGCGTGGGTCACACGTCACACGGTCACAGCATGTGTCACACGTCACACGGTCACAGCGTGGGTCACACGTCACACGGTCACAGCATGGGTCACACGTCACACGTCTCGGTGAGCGTGGGTCACACGTCACACGGTCACAGCGTGGGTCACACGTCACACGGTCTCGGTGAGCGTGGGTCACACGGTCACAGCGTGGGTTACACGTCACACGGTCACAGCGTGGGTCACACGTCACACGGTCACAGCGTGGATCACACGTCACACGGTCATAGCATGGGTCACACGTCACACGGTCACAGCGTGGGTCACACGTCACAAGGTCACAGCGTGGTCACACGGTCACAGCGTGGGTCACACGGTCACAGTGTGGGTCACACGTCACACGGTCACAGCGTGGGTCACACGTCACACGGTCACAGCGTGGGTCACACGTCACACGGTCACAGCGTGGGTCACACGTCACACGGTCACAGCGTGGGTCACACGTCACACGGTCACAGCATGGGTCACACGTCACACGGTCACAGCGTGGGTCACACGGTCACAGCGTGGGTCACACGTCACAAGGTCACAGCGTGGTCACACGGCCACAGCGTGGGTCACACGGTCACAGTGTGGGTCACACGTCACACGGTCACAGCGTGGGTCACACGTCACACGGTCACAGCGTGGGTCACACGTCACACGGTCACAGCGTGGGTTACACGTCACACGGTCACAGCGTGGGTCACACGTCACACGGTCACAGTGTGGGTCACACGTCACACGGTCACAGCATGGGTCACACGTCACACGGTCACAGCGTGGGTCACACGGTCACAGCGTGGGTCACACGGTCACAGCGTGGGTCGCACGTCACACGGTCACAGCGTGTGTCACACGTCACATGGTCACAGCATGGGTCACACGTCACATGGTCACAGCGTGGGTCACACGTCACACGGTCACAGCGTGGGTCACACGTCACACGGTCACAGCGTAGGTCACACGGTCACACGGTCACAGCGTGGGTCACACGTCACACGGTCACAGCGTGGGTCACACGGTCACAGCGTGGGTCACACGTCACACGGTCACAGTGTGGGTCACACGTCACACGGTCACAGTGTGGGTCACACGTCACATGGTCACAGCGTGGGTCACACGTCACACGGTCACAGCATGGGTCACACGTCACACGGTCACAGCGTGGGTCACACGGTCACAGCGTGGGTCACACGGTCACAGCGTGGGTCACACGTCACACGGTCACAGCATGGGTCACACGTCACATGTCTCGGTGAGCGTGGGTCACACGGTCACAGCGTGGGTCACACGTCACACGATCACAGCGTGGGTCACACGTCACACGGCCACAGTGTGGGTCACACATCACACGGTCTCGGTGAGCGTGGGTCACACGTCACACGGTCACAGCGTGGGTCACACGTCACACGGTCACAGCGTGGGTCACACGTCACACGGTCACAGCGTGGGTCACACATCACACGGTCTCGGTGAGCGTGGGTCACACGTCACACGGTCACAGCGTGGGTCACACGTCACACGGTCACAGCGTGGGTCACACATCACACGGTCTCGGTGAGCGTGGGTCACACGTCACACGGTCACAGCGTTGGTCACACGTCACACGGTCACAGCGTGGATCACACGTCACACAGTCACAGCGTGGGTCACATGTCACACGGTCACAGCGTGGGTCACACGTCACGCGGTCACAGCGTGGGTCACACGTCACACGGTCTCGGTGAGCGTGGGTCACACGTCACACGGTCACAGCGTGGGTCACACGTCACACGGTCACAGCGTGGGTCACACATCACACGGTCTCGGTGAGCGTGGGTCACACGTCACACGGTCACAGCGTGGGTCACACGTCACACGGTCACAGCGTGGATCACACGTCACACAGTCACAGCGTGGGTCACACGTCACACGGTCACAGCGTGGGTCACACGTCACGCGGTCACAGCGTGGGTCACACGTCACACGGTCTCGGTGAGCGTGGGTCACACGTCACACGGTCACAGCATGTGTCACACGTCACACGGTCACAGCGTGGGTCACACGTCACACGGTCACAGCATGGGCCACACGTCACATGTCTCGGTGAGCGTGGGTCACACGGTCACAGCGTGGGTCACACGTCACACGATCACAGCGTGGGTCACACGTCACACGGTCACAGTGTGGGTCACACATCACACGGTCTCGGTGAGCGTGGGTCACACGTCACACGGTCACAGCGTGGGTCACACGTCACACGGTCACAGCGTGGGTCACACGTCACACGGTCACAGCGTGGGTCACACATCACACGGTCTCGGTGAGCGTGGGTCACACGTCACACGGTCACAGCGTGGGTCACACGTCACACGGTCACAGCGTGGGTCACACATCACACGGTCTCGGTGAGCGTGGGTCACACGTCACACGGTCACAGCGTGGGTCACACGTCACACGGTCACAGCGTGGATCACACGTCACACAGTCACAGCGTGGGTCACATGTCACACGGTCACAGCGTGGGTCACACGTCACGCGGTCACAGCGTGGGTCACACGTCACACGGTCTCGGTGAGCGTGGGTCACACGTCACACGGTCACAATGTGGGTCACACGTCACACGGTCACAGCGTGGGTCACACATCACACGGTCTCGGTGAGCGTGGGTCACACGTCACACGGTCACAGCGTGGGTCACACGTCACACGGTCACAGCGTGGATCACACGTCACACAGTCACAGCGTGGGTCACACGTCACACGGTCACAGCGTGGGTCACACGTCACGCGGTCACAGCGTGGGTCACACGTCACACGGTCTCGGTGAGCGTGGGTCACACGTCACACGGTCACAGCATGTGTCACACGTCACACGGTCACAGCGTGGGTCACACGTCACACGGTCACAGCATGGGCCACACGTCACACGTCTCGGTGAGCGTGGGTCACACGTCACACGGTCACAGCGTGGGTCACACGTCACATGGTCACAGCGTGGGTCACACGTCACACGGTCACAGCGTGGGTCACACATCACACGGTCACAGCGTGGGTCACATGTCACACGGTCTCGGTGAGCGTGGGGTCACACGTCACACAGTCTCGGTGAGCGTGGGTCACACGTTACACGGTCACAGCATGGGTCACACGTCACACGGTCACAGCGTAGGTCACACGGTCACAGCGTGGGTCACATGGTCACAGCGTGGGTCACACGTCACACGGTCACACGTCACACGGTCACAGCGTGGGTCACACGGTCACAGCGTGGGTCACACGGTCACAGCGTGGGTCACACGTCACACGGTCACAGCGTGGGTCGCACGTCACACGGTCACAGCGTGGGTCACACGTCACACGGTCACAGCGTGGGTCACACGTCACACGGTCACAGCGTGGATCACACGTCACACATTCACAGCGTGGGTCACACGTCACACGGTCACAGCGTGGGTCACACGTCACGCTGTCACAGCGTGGGTCACACGTCACACGGTCTCGGTGAGCGTGGGTCACACGTCACACGGTCACAGCATGTGTCACACGTCACACGGTCACAGCGTGGGTCACACGTCACACGGTCACAGCATGGGTCACACGTCACTAGTCTCGGTGAGCGTGGGTCACACGTCACACGGTCACAGCGTGGGTCACACGTCACATGGTCACAGCGTGGGTCACACGTCACACGGTCACAGCGTGGGTCACACATCACATGGTCACAGCGTGGGTCACACGTCACACGGTCTCGGTGAACGTGGGTCACACGTCACACAGTCTCGGTGAGCGTGGGTCACACGTTACACGGTCACAGCATGGGTCACACGTCACACGGTCACAGCGTGGGTCACACGGTCACAGCGTGGGTCACACGGTCACAGCGTGGGTCACGCGTCACACGGTCACACGTCACACGGTCACAGCGTGGGTCACACGGTCACAGCGTGGGTCACACGTCACACGGTCACAGCGTGGGTCGCACGTCACATGGTCACAGCGTGGGTCACACGTCACACGGTCACAGCGTGGGTCACACGTCACATGATCACAGCGTGGGTCACACGATCACAGCGTGGGTCATACGGTCACAGCGTGGGTCGCACGTCACACGGTCACAGCGTGGGTCACACGTCACAGCGTGGGTCACACGTCACACGGTCACAGCGTGGGTCACACGGTCACAGCGTGGGTCACACGGTCACAGCGTGGGTCACACGGTCACAGGGTGGGTCACACGGTCACAGTGTGGGTCACACGTCACACGGTCACAGCGTGGGTCACACGGTCACAGCGTGGGTCACACGGTCACAGCGTGGGTCACACGTCACAGCGTGGGTCACACGTCACACGGTCACAGCATGGGTCACACGTCACACGGTCACAGCGTGGGTCACACGGTCACACGGTCACAGCGTGGGTCACACGGTCACAGCGTGGGTCACACGGTCACAGCGTGGGTCACACGGTCACAGTGTGGGTCACACGTCACACGGTCACAGCGTGGGTCACACGTCACTCGGTCACAGCGTGTGTCACACGTCACACGGTCACAGCGTGGGTCACACGTCACACGGTCACAGCGTGGGTCACACGTCACACGGTCACAGCGTGGGTCACACGGTCACAGCGTGGGTCACACGGCCACAGCGTGGGTCACACGGTCACAGCGTGGGTCACACGGTCACAGCGTGGGTCACACGGTCACAGTGTGGGTCACACGTCACACGGTCACAGCGTGGGTCACACGTCACACGGTCACAGCGTGTGTCACACGTCACTCGGTCACAGCGTGGGTCACACGTCACACGGTCACAGCGTGGGTCACACGTCACACGGTCACAGCGTGGGTCACACGTCACACGGTCACAGTGTGGGGAAGCATTAAACAGACCACATGGAGATAAGTATACTGCACTATTTTGTTATTAGGTTATTTTTGAGCCTATGCTCACCTGGGTCCTGGTATGAGCCTGGGTCTTATGGCTGAGTCGGGGCCGGTATACAGGGTGAGACTGTGAAACAGGAGAGTATTTACCACGAGACCCAGCGCCTTGTTTATAATTTTTTCTATCTCCTTGCCAGGCGGCATCCTAATGTATTTTTTATTAAAAGTGCCGAAGTACCTTAAGTTTATTCTGTGTATTGTTTGTATATATTACTGAGGAAATTAAATGTATATTTTCTTAATAGGGAGTTTGCCCGTCCTTCCTGATAACAGAACCTACAGTATTAATGCTTGTGTAGCGCTCTTGTGTAATTACAAATGTAGCCTTGAGGTGCTTTATTTTTTATTAATTTATACATACCCATTGTTGAATATACTTGGTAAAGTGTATGGGAGAGTTATTACCGAAAGAATTAAGAGTAAGACGGAGAGTAGGATAGCAGATGAACAAGGAGGCTTGAGGAAAGGTAGGGGGTGTGTAGATCAAGTGTTTACAGTGAAAAATATAAGTGAACAGTATTTAGATACGGCTAAAGAGGTTTTTAAGCCATTTATGGATTTGGAGAAGGCATATGACAGGGTGGATAGGGGGCAATGTGGCAGATGTTGCAGGTGTATGGCTTAGGAGGTAGGTTACTGAAAGCAGTGAAGAGTTTTTACGAGGATAGTGAGGCTCAGGTTAGAGTATGTAGGAGAGAGGGAGTTTATTTGCCAGTAAAAGTAGGACTTAGACAAGGATCTGTGATGTCATTGTGGTTGTTCAATATATTTATAGATGAGGTTGTAAGAGAAGTAAATGCGAGGGTCTTGGCAAGAGGTGTGGAGTTAAAAGATAAAGAATCAAACACAAAGTGGGAGTTGTCACAGTTGCTTTTTGCTGATGACACTGAGCTCTTGGGAGATTCTGAAGAGAAGTTGCAGAGGTTGGTGGATGAATTTGGTAGGGTATGGAAAAAAAGAGAATTAAAAGTGAATATAGGAAAGAGTAAGGTTATGAGAATATCAAAAAGATTAGGTGAGGAAAGATTGTATATCAGATTGGAGGGAGAGAGTATGGAGGAGGTGAATGTATTCAGGTATTTGGGAAATGACTCACCTCATCTTTCATAGACCCATTGGTCTATGAAAGATGAGGTGAATCATAGAATTGATGAGGGGAAAAGGGTGAGCGGTGCACTTAGAAGTCTGTGGAGACAAAGAACTTTGTCCTTGGAAGCAAAGAGGGGAATGTATGAGAGTATAGTTTTACCAGCACTCTTATATGGACATTAAAATGGTATAAAATACCTAACACTCTTATATGGGTGTGAAGCATGGGTGATGAATGTTGCAGCGATGAGAAGGCTGGAGGCAGTGGAGATGTCATGTCTGAGGGCAATGTGTGGTGTGAATATAATGCAGAGAATTCGTAGTTTGGAAGTTAGGAGGAGGTGTGGGATTGCCAAAACTGTTGTCCAGAGGGCTGAGGAGGGGTTGTTGAGGTGGTTCGGACATATAGAGAGAATAGAACGAAACAGAACGACTTCGAGAGTGTATAAATTGTAGTGGAGGGAAGGCGGGGGAGAGGTTGGAGGGAGGGGGTAAAGGAGGTTTTGTGTGCGAGGGGCTTGGACTTCCAGCAAACATGCGTGAGCGTATTTGATAGGAGTGAATGGAGACAAATGGGTTTTAATACTTGATGTGCTGACTTAAGAAATCGTAATGACACGGGCTGGAGTTTTGAGACTCTATGACCGCGGGTTCAATCCCGGCCGGGGGTATGGCTTGATGTGCTGTTGGAGTATGAGCAAAGTAACATATATGAAAGTATTCAGGGAAACCGGCAGGCCGGACTTGAGTCCTGGAGATGGGAAGTACAGTGTCTGCACTCTGAAGGAGGGATGTTAATGTTGCAGTTTTATAAACTGTAGTGTAAAGCACCCCTCTAGCAAGACAGTGATGGAGTGAATAATGATGAAAGTTCTTCTTTCTCGGGCTACCTTGCCTTGGTAAGACTCCGCCGATGTGTTAACGATAATAAAAAATAATATATATATATGTTTGTAATACTGGTAAATACTACGCTACTATAGATAATATAAAATTATAGGAAAAATAGCGATGAAACTCAATATTGTCTCATGAGCCTTACAAAGTAGTTTGTCCACGTCTTGTATAGTACAGAGGCAGATGGAATAACAAATGAGAGTGAGGAGTTTCACAAACAAATCATGGAGAGATTACCAAACATCATAGGACTCTAGGAGATATCAAATTCGATCTTCATGAATGGGTAACAGATTCTGAGAAAAGACAGAAGGAACAGAGGAGGAGTAGAGATGGAAAGAACATAGGAGGAGTAGAAATGGAAGGAACATAGGAGGAGTAGAGATGGAAAGAACATAGGAGTAGAGATGGAAGGAACATAGGTGGAGTAGAGATGGAAGGAACATAGGAGGAGTAGAGATGGGAGGAACAGAGGAAAAGCAGGTGACTACATAAAAGAAACACTTAAAACTGGGGTTTCCAAAGTGAGGACAACAGTGATGTTCAACCCTCCACTAAATAGCAAGAGACCAAGACAAATCTATAATGATAGCAATAGGGTATGTTTGCCCCCATGTGCAGGGCAAGGCTACTGGCCACAAGTCACAGACCACCAGATAAACAGGCTGAAGAAGGTATCTGGGAAACTCACAAGAAATGACCAGGAAGTTTCTGTAAAGTTCAACACAAGATTTAATGAGGTATCTCAGAGACAGGAAAGATTTCGGAAGAGTGCACCAGCAAGTGTTGGACACAATACACCACCGAGGAGGTGAAGAAACTGCTATGTGAGTTAGATACCTTGAAGGTGGTGAGACCAGATAATATCTCTCTATAGGCCTTGAGAGGAGCAGAGGTACTGTGTTTCCCTTTGGCAACAATCTTCACTGGTCTATCGAAATAGGGCAACTTCCAGAGGTGTGGAAGATAGCATGTATCGCATGTAAATTTATAGAGAAGATTACTCCAAACAGAAAGGATCGGCTTCATACATGACAACCAGGACGGTTCAAGGAGGAAAAATTCTGCTTAACACACCTTAACACACCTTATGACAAGGTACCAGAATTAAGACAGGAGAGAGGGATGAGTAGATGCATTTTATTGGACTATAAAATTTTCGCATAAGAGACTGGTACAAAAGCAAGAGAATCAGGCAAACAGGAAAAGCACTGCAGTGAGTCAGGAAATATCTGACAGGAAGGAAAGGAGTGATGTTACGTGACGAGGTGTCCAAATAAGTGCACGTGACAAGTGGGGTTCCGGTGCTGTATCTTATACGTATGTTTCATGCTTCGAGTATGTTGCATTTTATGCAAAGGGTTTAACGATCAATAGTGTATCTGTAATTAATCAGTACCTGGTTCACTGGCCAATCACGGACAAGCCCACCAAAGCTGAAGCAACATGGTTTATTTGTGCTAGGTGAATTGACAGACTTGCCTGAGCTGCTGGATGAGCACGGTACATTCTTTGGCTTCTGCTGTTGCCATCTTTTATCACCGTGTGGTACACTTACTATTCCACCTCTGTACCTACTGTACAGGGAAATACAAGTCATATACTATTGTTGAGTTTTGTTTGGTCCACTCTGAATCCCATTATGACCAGGTCACAGGACATACTGTATCTGTGTTCATGATATGGAAGCTCTGTCCGGGAGCTGGTTCTTGAGTTGGTCTTAGTATCATTCAGATTGTCTTTGCTATCGATTTCAGCAGTGAGTGTCAGCCTTGCTGCCACTTTCGGCATTGTGTATCAGCCTTGCTATAGCTTTTGGCAATGCCTGTCTGTCTAGCTATTGTGTGTATATCCACAAGTCGTACTGTGCTATTGCTAAATGCTGCGTGAATCGCAAACAGCGTTTTATAGTGGTTTGTGCCACCATGCGAGGCAACTGGTGTGTGAGTATACTCTTCTAAAATTTCCCAAACTATCTGTACATCGCTGCTGGCGAATTGTTCGTTCCATTTTCATAGAATACCAACAAACTCTTACTGCTGCCCACCTTAGTGACGTTATTCGTACCAAATTAAAGACTGAAGCAAGTATGGCGCACCAAACTGAGGTATCTCCTGTTACAGAGCTATTAATCACCGATCTCAGTTTAGGTTCCTTCGTAGTGTGAGAGGGCCGACACAAGAGCAATCAGACCAGCAATTTCGTGAAGCAGGTGGTGCATCGGGTTTGTCTCAGGGCGAGTCAGCATCGTTGATGCTTGAGTTAGCTAAACTCAGTGTTGAAACAACCAGAGAGCAACGTGCATTTGCATAAGAGGAGTTTCATCGAGAGAAAGAGTGGAGGGAATTTAAGCAGAATGTTAGTAACAATTTTAGCATGCAAAAAGCAGTGCCGTTAGTACCTCGTTTCGTATGTGCTTAAGCAGTAAAAGACCTACAGAAACTTTAGCTTCATACGTAGATCGTTCGGGCTTGGATCCGATAAAACCAGTTTCACAATGCAATTGTCAGTATTTATTCTTGAATATTTTGTACGGTTTTGATCACCATAATTGTGACAGAATATAAACAAAATAACCAAGAGTCCTAGACGGTATCCAGCACAGAGCGAAGATACCACAACTATGACAAATTTTGTATATTTCTCGTTTAGGGAAAAAATTTAATTTCCCTTTGCAAGTAAAAAGTTATGAAGTAGCTTAATACAAAAAATATGATATTCTAATAATATAAATTTCAATCAGAAAAGCACTTTAATATTTTCTAAAGCACTAGAGTAGGTTTAAAATATAAAGCCAATGATTTCAGCCGAGTGGAGTGAAGTACTTTTGTGCTTAACCCCACTGTAAACCATCTGCCAAACTGACTTATAGACTTAATAACATGGTTCTGTGTTCATACTGACTGTTATTACTTTCTGTGCAGACACAACAGTACACCGTGGAGAACTTATTCACAGGAAACAGCTCGACTTGTTGCAGCTTTTGTATTATGACAACTTCATACGATGAGGCCAGCATACATTTAGAAACTACCTGAGAGAAAGTAATAGCTTTCTCACTCCTTCACTCAGAATCTGTCTGAGCGAATATACAAATGCTCGCTCTTCTCTCGGAAACTATCCTAGTGAATATATTAAAGCCTTCCCTTCCACTCAGAAACTTCTGGAGTAAATATTCTAATGCTCTCTGTCGAATGAATACATAAACTCTCTCTCTCTCTCTCTCTCTCTCTCTCTCTCTCTCTCTCTCTCTCTCTCTCTCTCTCTCTCTCTCTCTCTCTCTCTCTCTCTCTCTTTGTCTCCTTCAATCAGAAATTATTATACTAACGCTCTCTCCCTCAACCAAAGTGAATATTCTTGCGCTCTCTCTCCTTCACTCAGAAGTGAATAAAGTAACGCTCTCTCTCTTAGAAGTGAACATTGTAACGCTCTCTCTCTTAGAAGTGAATATAGAAACGCTCTCTCGGAAGTGAATATAGTAACGCTCTCTCTCTTAGAAGTGAATATAGTAACGCTCTCTCAGAAGTGAATATAGTAACGCTCTCTCTCTTAGAAGTGAATATAGTAACGCTCTCTCGGAAGTGAATATAGTAACGCTCTCTCTCTTAGAAGTGAATATAGTAACGCTCTCTCTCTTAGAAGTGAATATAGTAACGCTCTCTCGGAAGTGAATATAGTAACGCTCTCTCTCACTCAGAAGTGAATATAGTAACGCTCTGTCTCACTCAGAAGTGAATATAGTAACGCTCTGTCTCACTCAGAAGTGAATATAGTAACGCTCTCTCTCACTCAGAAGTGAATATAGTAACGCTCTCTCTCACTCAGAAGTGAATATAGTAACGCTCTCTCTCACTCAGAAGTGAACATAGTAACGCTCTCTCTCACTCAGAAGTGAATATAGTAACGCTCTCTCAGAAGTGAATATAGTAACGCTCTCTCTCTTAGAAGTGAATATAGTAACGCTCTCTCTCTTAGAAGTGAATATAGTAACGCTCTCTCTCACTCAGAAGTGAATATAGTAACGCTCTCTCTCACTCAGAAGTGAACATAGTAACGCTCTCTCTCACTCAGAAGTGAATATAGTAACGCTCTCTCAGAAGTGAATATAGTAACGCTCTCTCTCTTAGAAGTGAATATAGTAACGCTCTTTCAGAAGTGAATATAGTAACGCTCTCTCTCTTAGAAGTGAATATAGTAACGCTCTCTCGGAAGTGAATATAGTAACGCTCTCTCTCACTCAGAAGTGAATATAGTAACGCTCTGTCTCACTCAGAAGTGAATATAGTAACGCTCTCTCTCACTCAGAAGTGAATATAGTAACGCTCTCTCTCACTCAGAAGTGAATATAGTAACGCTCTCTCTCACTCAGAAGTGAATATAGTAACGCTCTCTCTCACTCAGAAGTGAACATAGTAACGCTCTCTCTCACTCAGAAGTGAACATAGTAACGCTCTCTCTCACTCAGAAGTGAATATAGTAACGCTCTCTCTCACTCAGAAGTGAATATAGTAACGCTCTCTCTCACTCAGAAGTGAACATAGTAACGCTCTCTCTCACTCAGAAGTGAACATAGTAACGCTCTCTCTCACTCAGAAGTGAACATAGTAACGCTCTCTCTCACTCAGAAGTGAACATAGTAACGCTCTCTCTCACTCAGAAGTGAACATAGTAACGCTCTCTCTCACTCAGAAGTGAACATAGTAACGCTCTCTCTCACTCAGAAGTGAACATAGTAACGCTCTCTCTCACTCAGAAGTGAACATAGTAACGCTCTCTCTCACTCAGAAGTGAACATAGTAACGCTCTCTCTCACTCAGAAGTGAATATAGTAACGCTCTCTCTCACTCAGAAGTGAACATAGTAGCGCTCTCTCTCACTCAGAAGTGAACATAGTAACGCTCTCTCTCACTCAGAAGTGAACATAGTAACGCTCTCTCTCACTCAAAAGTAAAGATAGTAACGCTCTCTCTCACTTTGAAGTGAATATAGTAACGCTCTCTCTCACTCAGAAGTGAATATAGTAACGCTCTCTCTCACTCAGAAGTGAATATAGTAACGCTCTCTCTCACTCAGAAGTGAATATAGTAACGCTCTCTCTCACTCAGAAGTGAATATAGTAACGCTCTCTCTCACTCAGAAGTAAACATAGTAACGCTCTCTCTCACTCAGAAGTGAATATAGTAAAGCTCTCTCTACTCAGAAGTGAATATAGTAACGCTCTTTCTCACTCAGAAGTGAACATAGTAACGCTCTCTCTACTCAGAAGTGAATATAGTAACGCTCTTTCTCACTCAGAAGTGAACATAGTAACGCTCTCTCTACTCAGAAGTGAATATAGTAACTCTCTTTCTCACTCAGAAGTGAACATAGTAACGCTCTCTCTCACTCAGAAGTGAATATAGTAACGCTCTCTCTCACTCAGAAGTGAACATAGTAACGCTCTCTCTCACTCAGAAGTGAATATAGTAACGCTCTCTCTCACTCAGAAGTGAATATAGTAACGCTCTCTCTACTCAGAAGTGAATATAGTAACGCTCTCTCTCACTCAGAAGTGAACATAGTAACGCTCTCTCTCACTCAGAAGTGAATATAGTAACGCTCTCTCTACTCAGAAGTGAATATAGTAACGCTCTTTCTCACTCAGAAGTGAATATAGTAACGCTCTCTCTCACTCAGAAGTGAATATAGTAACGCTCTCTCTCACTCAGAAGTGAATATAGTAACTCTCCCTCTCACTCAGAAGTGAACATAGTAACGCTCTGTCTCACTCAGAAGTGAATATAGTAACTCTCTCTCTCTCTCAGAAGTGAATATAGTAACGCTCTCTCTCACTCAGAAGTGAATATAGTAACTCTCTCTCTCTCTCAGAAGTGAATATAGTAACGCTCTCTCTCACTCAGAAGTGAATATAGTAACTCTCTCTCTCAGAAGTGAATATAGTAACGCTCTCTCTCACTCAGAAGTGAATATAGTAACGCTCTCTCTCACTCAGAAGTGAATATAGTAACTCTCTCTCTCAGAAGTGAATATAGTAACGCTCTCTCTCTCTCAGAAGTGAATATAGTAACGCTCTCTCTCACTCAGAAGTGAATATAGTAACTCTCTCTCTCTCTCAGAAGTGAATATAGTAACTCTCTCTCTCTCTCAGAAGTGAATATAGTAACGCTCTCTCTCTCACTCAGAAGTGAATATAGTAACTCTCTCTCTCTCTCTCTCAGAAGTGAATATAGTAACGCTCTCTCTACTCAGAAGTGAATATAGTAACGCTCTCTCTCACTCAGAAGTGAATATAGTAACGCTCTCTCTCACTCAGAAGTGAATATAGTAACGCTCTCTCTCACTCAGAAGTGAATATAGTAACTCTCTCTCTCTCTCAGAAGTGAATATAGTAACGCTCTCTCTCACTCAGAAGTGAATATAGTAACTCTCTCTCTCTCTCAGAAGTGAATATAGTAACGCTCTCTCTCACTCAGAAGTGAATATAGTAACTCTCTCTCTCAGAAGTGAATATAGTAACGCTCTCTCTCACTCAGAAGTGAATATAGTAACGCTCTCTCTCACTCAGAAGTGAATATAGTAACTCTCTCTCTCTCTCAGAAGTGAATATAGTAACGCTCTCTCTCACTCAGAAGTGAATATAGTAACTCTCTCTCTCTCTCTCAGAAGTGAATATAGTAACTCTCTCTCTCTCTCAGAAGTGAATATAGTAACTCTCTCTCTCTCTCAGAAGTGAATATAGTAACGCTTTCTCTCTCTCAGAAGTGAATATAGTAACGCTCTCTCTCTCTCAGAAGTGAATATAGTAACTCTCTCTCTCTCTCAGAAGTGAATATAGTAACTCTCTCTCTCTCTCAGAAGTGAATATAGTAACTCTCTCTCTCTCTCTCAGAAGTGAATATAGTAACTCTCTCTCTCTCTCAGAAGTGAATATAGTAACTCTCTCTCTCTCTCAGAAGTGAATATAGTAACGCTCTCTCTCTCTCAGAAGTGAATATAGTAACTCTCTCTCTCTCAGAAGTGAATATAGTAACTCTCTCTCTCTCTCAGAAGTGAATATAGTAACTATCTCTCTCTCTCAGAAGTGAATATAGTAACTCTCTCTCTCTCTCAGAAGTGAATATAGTAACTCTCTCTCTCTCTCAGAAGTGAATATAGTAACTCTCTCTCTCTCTCAGAAGTGAATATAGTAACGCTCTCTCTCTCTCAGAAGTGAATATAGTAACGCTCTCTCTCTCAGAAGTGAATATAGTAACTCTCTCTCTCTCTCAGAAGTGAATATAGTAACTCTCTCTCTCTCTCAGAAGTGAATATAGTAATTCTCTCTCTCTCTCAGAAGTGAATATAGTAACTCTCTCTCTCTCTCAGAAGTGAATATAGTAACTCTCTCTCTCTCTCTGAAGTAAATATAGTTACGCTCTCTCTCTCTCAGAAGTGAATATAGTAACTCTCTCTCTCTCTCAGAAGTGAATATAGTAACTCTCTCTCTCTCTCAGAAGTGAATATAGTAACTCTCTCTCTCTCTCACAAGTGAATATAGTAACTCTCTCTCTCAGAAGTGAATATAGTAACGCTCTCTCTCTCTCAGAAGTGAATATAGTAACTCTCTCTCTCTCTCTCAGAAGTGAATATAGTAACTCTCTCTCTCTCTCAGAAGTGAATATAGTAACTCTCTCTCTCTCTCTCAGAAGTGGATATAGTAACTCTCTCTCTCTCTCAGAAGTGAATATAGTAACTCTCTCTCTCTCTCAGAAGTGAATATAGTAACTCTCTCTCTCTCTCAGAAGTGAATATAGTAACTCTCTCTCTCTCTCAGAAGTGAATATAGTAACTCTCTCTCTCTCTCAGAAGCGAATATAGTAACTCTCTCTCTCTCTCAGAAGTGAATATAGTAACGCTCTCTCTCACTCAGAAGTGAATATAGTAACTCTCTCTCTCTCTCAGAAGTGAATATAGTAACGCTCTCTCTCTCTCAGAAGTGAATATAGTAACTCTCTCTCTCTCTCAGAAGTGAATATAGTAACGCTCTCTCTCACTCACACACAAGTAAATATGTTGTACTAGTTTTTTTGTACCTTTGTACATGTTATATGGCTTACTAATAATCACTGAGTATACCTCAAAAATGAACACATGAACAATAAGCATATCTGGCAGAGGAACATATGAACCCTCATCGTATGTTATAGATGAACATATTATCGCAGACTATGTCTGACAGACTAACACAAAGGAAATGCAATAGTAATAATAAACATAACATTAGGAGACAAGTAAACTCACGCGCCTCTTAGAGACTAACATGCGCACTATTTTCTCAGTATCAGTGTTGATAACGCACACTTATCATGACTTACATACGCACTATTTCGTCAGTATCAAAGTACTTGGGAAAAACAGATATAGAAACACCTTTCCTTATTTTCCCATGCTATCTGCAGGTGAAACTTCACCCATGATGCTGCTAAGGAAAGAAGCAACTAACAACTTTGCCAGGATCAGTGATAGAAGACGCACCACAAATATCCCACTGGACCATCAATGAAAAATGTTTATAGAAGTTTAACATACACAACTAATTATACTGCTACGATTTCTTCCACTATTGTCACCACAAAGTAACAGTGATGTCTTGACTGGTCATGACTGTTGGGGGATAATCCCAGACCGGTGATAATTTACCCCACTGATTATGACTTACTTGTGACAGATGATGACTTACTCATGAATGATAATGACTTACCAGTGACTGATGATGACTTACCCATGGCTAGTGATTTCTTACCCATGACATGTGGTGCCTTACACTTGACTGATGATGACTTACCAATGACTGTTGATGACACAGGCATGATTGTTAACACTGGTCTCCATTTGGAATGTTTATAATTTTTATTTTTATTCATGGTTGCGATCTTACATATTCTTGGACTGCTGATTGTAAATATCTATACCATTATGCTCTATCACATAAGAATTTTGAATAAAATATAAATTAATGATAAAAAATGTGAATTTTTAATAAATTGTTAATATATTAAAATTAAGCAAGTAATCATGGAAAAGCACTCTCTATTTATTATAAGAACATATGAATTCCAAATCAACATGAATCAAATCAAATGGTTTTATTGAAAAAATATGCTCCTAATGGTTAGCCTACATACCGAATCAAAGGAAGGAGGACCGCTTTGATTTTCACTTGTGCTGTGCATCGAGACCATTACGTTTCAACGACCAGCAGTAATCCGCCATCTTACTAACATTCTGTTTGCCCGCGTATCGAGTTTCCATGGTGCAAATATCCTGATGAAACCGCTATCTTTGCTCCTCACTGTAGTGAGCGCAAAAAGTACATCTTCACACTCATTCTAGACCCAAGTTGCTGGAAACTTGAAATCAGGTCTTGGATCATTTTTTCATATTCGGGGGAGCGTCTGTTTCCCAGGAAGTTGTGGACAATCTACTTGAATGAAAACCAGGCATTCACCTCGACACCTGCTAATGCTTCATCAAAATGCTGTCCTTCATCAATTTCCGAATCTGAGGGCCAACAAAGATTCCTGCCTTTAGCTTGCCTTCACTCAAACGAGGAAACTTTGACTCCAGGTACTTGAAAGCAGTTCCATTCTTGCTCAAGGCCTTAACAAAATTTTTCATAAGCCCTAATTTGCTGTGGAGTGGTGGCAGCAGAATTTTCTTGGGGTCAACTAGTGGCACAGTTTTCACGTTGTGATTTCCGGGTAAGAAGCTTGTTCTTGGTGGCCAGTGTTTTTGTTCATAGTGCTGGCTGTCTGCCTTACTATCCCAAAGACACAGAAAATAGGGATA
Organism: Cherax quadricarinatus; assembly: GCF_038502225.1. Classification (NCBI taxonomy): domain Eukaryota; kingdom Metazoa; phylum Arthropoda; class Malacostraca; order Decapoda; family Parastacidae; genus Cherax; species Cherax quadricarinatus. The sequence continues at coordinate 2,807,181 of NC_091327.1, forward strand.
CTTGGTATATCCGTCTTGAAAACCTAGTAGGAGAGTAATAACTTTTAAATCACCACAAATGATTATAATTATAATCATGGGGGAGCGCTAAACTCGTACGATTATACAGCGCATGTAGTGGGGATGTGGAAAGTATTCAGACTCAATTCAGGGAACCGGAGCACAGATCCAATTCCCTAGATCAAGAACCCCTCACCAGCATCAAGGAACCTCCCTCGAGGGGTCACCACAAATGAGGAAATTGAGAGTCTGGTACTTGATTGCAGATATCAGTATCTTCTTATTTGTGCAAAATTCTGACATTTGGACACTATGGCCAATTGGCACAGATGCAGCTGTGTTGCCATTCTAGAGAAGTACAGCCTTTAAATTTCTTTTAGAAGAATCATTGGAGAATCTCCATTCATCTGCTTTGTATGACTTCCCTATGTGTTCAAAAGGCCAGAAATGTTTGAACAGAAAACTAAGGATTCTTCTTTGTCAAAGAACTGATGATGGTACCAAACGAGTGTTGCTCCAGGAATTAGAATCCTGTGTTCCTTCAGTCTAGAGCCAAGTAACTGTGCAATTTTGGAAGGTTAAGGTCTCTCGCCAAGTCATTGAGCTCAACTTGGTTGAAGGGTTTGGGATCGTCATTTGTTGGTGGTTCATAGTCTACTTCCATCTCCTTAGAATCACTGGTATCAGACTCTGATGAAATTTGCCATGTCTCAGGTGGCACAGGTACAGGAATATCTTCAGAGTGTGGAACAGGCCTTATTGATGAAAAAATATTTGGGGATATTATGCGATCTTTAGTCTTCTTGTTGAAACCAGATACTTCAATCATACAAAAGTAGCAGTCATCATGGTGGTTCATCTGCTTCCACCATACCATTGGTACTCCAAAGGGCATACATAAGTTTTCCAACTGACCACATTTGGAACTTACTGATGCAACTCTTGCAAGCTTTTTGTGGTGCAAATGGTTTGTCCTGGTCTCCAAGTTTGCATCCAAAATAAGCAAAGTAGCAGCGCTTCCCTAAAGGAGTAATGTTGCTCCGGGAATCTGAAGGTGTGAATTGCCCGCAAACATAGCAAAATACGCCTGATGAATTTATACAGTCTCTAGACATATTAATAATCCGAAAATAAAGAAAAATATATTAGATTTAACATTTGAGGCAATATAAGGTAAGCATTTTAATTGGTAATATATCACTTTCTCATTTACTTACGTTATACGAAAAGAGAAAAGTAACGTTTCCTGATGTGATAGAGATGAATAAAAAACACATTGAATCACTATTTTTCATATATATACCGAGAAAGATACCAGAGAGTCAATAAAAAAAATCATGCAGACCAATGTAATGATTTACTGATGCCTGGAGATAATTTATCTGTTTATGATAACTTACCTATGACCGATAAGGGCTTCATATGACTTGTGGTTGCTTACGTAATATATTTGTAATTAAACTATCATAAGTGTTCACTCCAGTGATACTACTCCATTTATTGGTTTATTTCACTTATCTAAAAAAAATTTGTCAAAGCAATACTTTTGTAGGTTTTCTAAATTGAAATTCATACCTGTTCTGTTTACTGCCGTTTAGTTATAACTGTTAGTTAAAACTGTTAGCAAGACCTCTTAGTTAGAACGCTTATTTAGGACTGTTAGTTAGAATTCATAGGTAGAGCTGTTCGATTCATTTAATCTCTCAATATATAATAAGTCTGATACATTGGTTTGATCCTTTACATTTGTTCACAATGAACTGCTTCTATCATTTTTGGAATCATTACATCAACCTATTCAAATATTGCTCTTGTTCTTTGTAACCTCCAAAAATATTTGTCATCCTGTTTTTGTTTCTTAAGAACCCTTAAAGACAGTTTGTCAGACTTGGTGCACTCACAATTATATAACAGGAAGCATCTACCAGGTGAAGCATCTACCAGGTGAAGCATCTACCAGGTGAAGCATCTACCTGGTGAAGCATCTACCAGGTGAAGCATCTACCTGGTGAAGCATCTACCAGGTGAAGCATCTACCAGGTGAAGCATCTACCAGGTGAAGCATCTACCAGGTGAAGCATCTACCTGGTGAAGCATCTACCAGGTGAAGCATCTACCTGGTGAAGCATCTACCAGGTGAAGCATCTACCTGGTGAAGCATCTACCAGGTGAAGCATCTACCAGGTGAAGCATCTACCAGGTGAAGCATCTACCTGGTGAAGCATCTACCTGGTGAAGCATCTACCAGGTGAAGCATCTACCTGGTGAAGCATCTACCAGGTGAAGCATCTACCTGGTGAAGCATCTACCTGGTGAAGCATCTACCAGGTGAAGCATCTACCTGGTGAAGCATCTACCTGGTGAAGCATCTACCAGGTGAAGCATCTACCAGGTGAAGCATCTACCTGGTGAAGCATCTACCTGGTGAAGCATCTACCTGGTGAAGCATCTACCAAGTGAAGCATCTACCTGGTGAAGCATCTACCTGGTGAAGTATCTACCAGGTGAAGCATCTACCTGGTGAAGCATCTACCAGGTGAAGCATCTACCTGGTGAAGCATCTACCAGGTGAAGCATCTACCAGGTGAAGCATCTACCTGGTGAAGCATCTACCAGGTGAAGCATCTACCAGGTGAAGAATCTACCAGGTGAAGAATCTACCAGGTGAAGAATCTACCAGGTGAAGCATCTACCAGGTGAAGAATCTACCAGGTGAAGAATCTACCAGGTGAAGAATCTACCAGGTGAAGCATCTACCTGGTGAAGCATCTACCAAGTGAAGCATCTACCTGGTGAAGCATCTACCAGGTGAAGCATCTACCTGGTGAAGCATCTACCAGGTGAAGCATCTACCTGGTGAAGCATCTACCAGGTGAAACATCTACCAGGTGAAGCATCTACCTGGTGAAGCATCTACCTGGTGAAGCATCTACCAGGTGAAGCATCTACCTGGTGAAGCATCTACCTGGTGAAGCATCTACCAGGTGAAGCATCTACCAGGTGAAGCATCTACCTGGTGAAGCATCTACCTGGTGAAGCATCTACCTGGTGAAGCATCTACCTGGTGAAGCATCTACCTGGTGAAGCATCTACCTGGTGAAGCATCTACCTGGTGAAGCATCTACCTGGTGAAGCATCTACCTGGTGAAGCATCTACCAGGTGAAGCATCTACCAGGTGAAACATCTATCAGGTGAAGCATCTACCAGGTGAAGCATCTACCTGGTGAAGAATCTACCTGGTGAAGCATCTACCTGGTGAAGCATCTACCTGGTGAAGCATCTACCAGGTGAAGCATCTACCTGGTGAAGCATCTACCAGGTGAAGCATCTACCAGGTGAAGCATCTACCTGGTGAAGCATCTACCAGGTGAAGCATCTACCAGGTGAAGCATCTACCAGGTGAAGCATCTACCAGGTGAAGCATCTACCTGGTGAAGCATCTACCTGGTGAAGCATCTACCAGGTGAAGCATCTACCAGGTGAAGAATCTACCAGGTGAAGCATCTACCAGGTGAAGCATCTACCTGGTGAAGCATCTACCAGGTGAAGAATCTACCAGGTGAAGAATCTACCAGGTGAAGAATCTACCAGGTGAAGAATCTACCAGGTGAAGCATCTACCTGGTGAAGAATCTACCAGGTGAAGAATCTACCAGGTGAAGAATCTACCAGGTGAAGAATCTACCAGGTGAAGAATCTACCAGGTGAAGCATCTACCAGGTGAAGAATCTACCAGGTGAAGCATCTACCAGGTGAAGAATCTACCAGGTGAAGAATCTACCAGGTGAAGAATCTACCTGGGTCTGTCACAAGTGAGTCAAAGTCACTCTGGAGTGTATATAGGAAGATGTCCCAAGATTCTAAGTTCAAAGTAAAATATCCTGACAATTTAACTGAAAATAAAATCTTCCATTACAACTATTTTCATCAGTGCAACTAATGTGACATTTTTATTGTGGCAACGTTTCGCTCTCCAGGAGCTTTGTCAAGCCGTTACAAACAGTACATGGACACAGAGGGTATATATAGGCTCAGTGAGGTGCAATACTAGTGGTAGTGATATTAGTAGTAGTAGTAGTAGTAGTAGTAGTAGTAGTAACACAATATGGTAGAACAATTAACTCTCACATGAGTAAAAGGATATAAAAGCTATAACTTGGGTAACATAAAAATAGGTTAGACAAATATTTCTAGGATATAGAAGGCCTGTTTCAATGTTCATTCTCTGTAATGTGCTTGTGTAGTATTAACAGGAGAGACTGTCACTATGTGATGGCAGGGTTTACTGTTTTCAAGAGGATTCTTGCTAAGACTTCAGAGATGGTGAAGCTGCCATTGTTTTGTTTAATTGTATTAAAAACAGCTATTAGTGAAGATTCAAGGCACTTGTGTCAGCGGAAATTGGTTTCTTTGATCACTAGTTGGGCGTCCCTGAATTTGATGAAATGATTGGTGGAATTTCGGTGTTGTACACAGGCGTTGTTCAAGTTATTGTTCCTACATGCGTAAATGTGTTCATTGAGGAGGGTGTCGAGGTTTCTTGCTGTTTCACCTACATAAATCTTGTCGCAGCCTCCACAGGGTATAGTGTAAACCCCTGCGTTGACTGGTTCGTGGTGCTTTGATTTTGTTCTGGTTAGATCCTTTATTGAATTGCTGGAAGCGCTTCAATAAAGGATCTAAAGTGCTTCCAGCACTTCAATAAAGGATCTAACCAGAACAAAATCCAAGCACCACGAACCAGTCAACGCAGGGGTTTACACTATACCCTGTGGAGGCTGCGACAAGATTTATGTAGGTGAAACAGCAAGAAACCTCGACACCCTCCTCAATGAACACATTTACGCATGTAGGAACAATAACTTGAACAACGCCTGTGTACAACACCGAAATTCCACCAATCATTTCATCAAATTTATGTCTACAGGGTTTTGAACCCAGTAAATTTTATTTCTTGCTCTTCGGAATTTGTATTGATCAATTATTCAAACAATATTTAAAAGTCTATGTGACATCCCTCTCAATTAATTTTGGCAATTAAAAAATCATTGAGAAATGTATTTTGGGTCAATGTTTACTTTACGGTCAGGTGTCTTGTTATTTTGTTAATTCTACAGTTTTAACAACGTTTTGTTATGTACAAATATATATTTAGTGCCAATGGAAAAATATCTTTTCTTTATATAACCTAATGTTCCTCGACCTAACCTAACCTAATGTTCCTCGACCTAACCTAACCTAATATTCCTCGACCTAACCTAACCTAATGTTCCTCGACCTAACCTAACCTAATGTTCCTCGACCTAACCTAACCTAATGTTCCTCGACCTAACCTAAACAAATGTTCCTCGACCTAACCTAACCTAATGATCTTCGACCTAACCTAACCTAATGATCCTCGACCTAACCTAACCTAATGTTCCTCGACCTAACCTAATGTTCCTCGACCTAATCTAACCCAATGTTCCTCGACATAACCTAATGTTCCTCGACCTAACCTAACCTAATGTTCCTCGACCTAACCTAATGTTCCTCGACCTAACCTAACCTAATGTTCCTCGACCTAACCTAATGTTCCTCGACCTAACCTAACCTAATGATCCTCGACCTAACCTAACATAATGTTCCTCGACCTAACCTAACCTAATGTTCCTCGACCTAACCTAACCTAATGTTCCTCGACCTAACCTAACCTAATGTTCCTCGACCTAACCTAATGTTCCTCGACCTAACCTAATGTTCCTCGACCTAACCTAATGTTCCTCGACCTAACCTAACCTAATGTTCCTCGACCTAACCTAACCTAATGTTCCTCGACCTAACCTAATGTTCCTCGACCTAACCAAACCTAATGTTCCTCGACCTAACCTAACCTAATGCTCCTCGACCTAACCTAACCTAATGTTCCTCGACCTAACCTAATGTTCCTCGACCTAACCTAATGTTCCTCGACCTAACCTAATCTTCCTCGACCTAACCTAACCTAATGTTACTCGACCTAACCTAATGTTCCTCGACCTAACCTAATGTTCCTCGACCTAACCTAATGTTCCTCGACCTAACCTAATGTTCCTCGACCTAACCTAATGATCCTCGACCTAACCTAGCCTAATGTTCCTCGACCTAGCCTAATGTTCCTCGACCTAACCTAATGTTCCTCGACCTAGCCTAATGTTCCTCGACCTAATCTAATGTTCCTCGACCTAACCTAACCTAATGTTCCTCGACCTAACCTAATGTTCCTCGACCTAACCTAATGTTCCTTGACCTAGCCTAATGTTCCTCGACCTAACCTAATGATCCTCGACCTAACCTAACCTAACAATGCTCTTCGACCTAACCTAATGTTCCTCGACCTAACCTAATGTTCCTCGACCTAACCTAACCTAATGTTCCTCGACTTAACCTAACCTAATGTTCTTCGACCTAACCTAACCTAATGTTCCTCGACCTAACCTAATGTTCCTCGACCTAACCTAATGATCCTCGACCTAACCTAACCTAATGTTCTTCGACATAACCTAACCTAATGTTCCTCGACCTAACCTAATGTTCCTCGACCTAGCCTAATGTTCCTCGACCTAACCTAATGTTCCTCGACCTAACCTAATGTTCCTCGACATAACCTAATGATCCTCGACCTAACCTCACCTAATGTTCCTCGACCTAATCTAACAATTTTCCACGACCTAATCTAACAATTTTCCACGACCTAACCTAACAATGTTCCTCGACCTAACCTAACAATGCTCCTCGACCTAACCTAACACTGTTCCTCGACCTACCCTAACAATGTTCCTCGACCTAACCTAACAATGTTCCTCGACCTAACCTAACAATGTTCCTCGACCTAACCTAACAATGTTCCTCGACCTAACCTAACAATGTTCCTCGACCTAACCTAACAATGTTCCTCGACCTAACCTAACAATGTTCCTCGACCTAACCTAACAATGTTCCTCGACCTAACCTAACAATGTTCCTCGACCTAACCTAACAATGTTCCTCGACCTAACCTAACAATGTTCCTCGACCTAACCTAACAATGTTCCTCGACCTAACCTAACAATGTTCCTCGACCTAACCTAACAATGTTCCTCGACCTAACCTAATGTTCCTCGACCTAACCTAATGTTCCTCGACATAACCTAATGATCCTCAACCTAACCTCACCTAATGTTCCTCGACCTAATCTAACAATTTTCCACGACCTAACCTAACAATGTTCCTCGACCTAACCTAACAATGCTCCTCGACCTAACCTAACACTGTTCCTCGACCTACCCTAACAATGTTCCTCGACCTAACCTAACAATGTTCCTCGACCTAACCTAACAATGTTCCTCGACCTAACCTAACAATGTTCCTCGACCTAACCTAACAATGTTCCTCGACCTAACCTAACAATGTTCCTCGACCTAACCTAACAATGTTCCTCGACCTAACCTAACAATGTTCCTCGACCTAACCTAACAATGTTCCTCGACCTAACCTAGCAATGTTCCTCGACCTAACCTAACAATGTTCCTCGACCTAACCTAACAATGTTCCTCGACCTAACCTAACAATGTTCCTCGACCTAACCTAACAGACAACTGTACAGTTAGTCTCGGTTAGGTTCGATTTTATTAAGATGGATTACTTTTTTGAATTTACTATCAAACTACACTTTTCTCCTATTTGTCAAAAGTATATTTTTAATGAAAAATCTTCTTTAAAAATTACGTAAATAAAAATTAACAATTTTCCCATGAGAATGTGTAACGGGGAAAAAAGTTAACAAATACCGTCTTGTTTTAATCCTCTACTTTCCCAACACTTCCTCCTAAATAACAACGTCGCAGGACAGGTTAAGTAATAAAGGAAAACTATTCGATTAAAGAATATAAAATAGTGTGAGTTCCGAACCATCATCAGCCACTTGTCTTACTGTTTTTATAACGGTGTCATGTTGTCTGTTTATAAAAGGATCAGCTGACTTTCTAGAGCATCGTAAGTTCCCGGACCGGAAGAGTACCGGTGAATAAAAAAAAAAAAGTTTCCCCTGACTGGTGATGACTTACCTCAGAATGGTGATAATTTACCGAGCTGCAGTGGTGACTTGCCGATGCATAGTGATGTTTTACCTTTAAATAGTGATGACTACTAAGAATACAAGCCAATACAAGTCAACAAAACAAGGGAATCAGCAGGCCAGAGCAAGAAGGCAGACACGACAGGGGTAGATTTCTTTACACATGAATTCCTTCAATGCTACTTTACAATATTTATATATATAAAGATATAATAATATGAAATAGTATAACAAAGCGACTCAAGGCATGAGTAGACACGACCAGTGTCTGCGGATGTCTGCTACCCAGCCAGGTGTGACGTCACCTTGACTGAAGTAGCCGACTTGTAAGTGACTGGCGGATTGAACAGGACAATAAGCTCAGCAGTGGGGCCCCAGAACTGCTACACTCCTAACTGATATTTCACTAGTTCAGAGGGAATGCCAAATGGCTGTGACGAACATCGAATGAAATGTAAAATACTTGGCTCACGCCACAATGACTAACATATTACTGACGTTGACTTAGTCATGGCTAATAATGATTGTACCATAATTAGGACAGAGTAACTATAGATGGTGATGGCGTAACACTAACAAGTTGCTGGAGATTACTAACTCATAATTAAAGATGACTTACTCATGAATGATGATTTACCCATGAATAATGATGATTTACCCATGAATGATGATGGCTTTACCATGAATGATGATGACTTACCCATGAATGATGATGACTTACCAATGAATGATGATGACTTACCCATGAATGATGATGACTTACCAATGAATGATGATGACTTACCCATGAATGATGATGACTTACCAATGAATGATGATGACTTACCCATGATATGTAGTAGGTGAGGCGGTGAGAGAAGCCACCCCAAACAAGAGAGTGAAGACAATCTTCATTGTTGTGTCGTGTCGTCAAACAGAAGCAACAAGTGCGGGAGAGGAGTTACTTGTACATGCTTATATAGTCTGAGCCAGAGTGGGCGGTACTATCTTCTGTCCTGCTTACTGTCGCACCACCAGTCACCCATCATTGTACCACCAGTTACCCATCCTTGCACCACCAGTCACCCATCATTGTACCACCAGTTACCCATACTTGCACCACTAGTCATCGATTCTTGCACAACCAGTCACCCATCTTTGCACCACCAGTCATCAATTCTTGCACAACCAGTCACCCATCCTTGCACCACCAATCACCCATCCTTGCACCACCAGTCACCCATTGTCATGTGGGGGATCGATAACGTGGATTGGGTAATAATACTAACGTTGGCTGATTAGTACATATAATTATAACGGGGTGTTAATGTTGCAGTTTAAAAACTGTAGTGTAACGCACCCTTCTGGCAAGACAGTGGTGGAGTGAATGATAGTGAAAGTTTTCTTTTTCGGGCCACCCTGCCTTGGTGGGAATCGGCCAGTGTGATAATAATAAAAAAATACAAAATTATAACGGAATATATGGGAAGCACAGGCCCGCCCTGCCTCCCTGCTCTCTATCTTAAGACTGACTCACGAATTGGGTCCTAGGGGTGAGCGGCGTTCAAAAACTGCTATGGCCAGCTGTAACGTCAATGAATAACAGTGATTCACACAGACGGTTGGTAGTGAGTCATACTACTAGTAACTGGTTACTGGTACTACTGGGAACTGATACTACTGAGAGCTCGGCGACGCTAACGTATGTCGTCCCGACATACAGCTAATACAAACTAGAGATGGCAGGTGTACGGCTTGGGCTGATTCTATACAATGGCAAAGTACACAACAATTGAACATTGTAACATACATAAGGAGAATATTGGAATGGAAGCCAACATAATTGACTATAATAAAACTGACTGTAATGAAATTTACTGTAATGAAACTGTAATGCATTACAAGGTATGATATAGCACAACTCATAGAATGAGACTCAACATTGGGATTACACAATAGAAGTGAAAAAAAAAATTTGATCGATCGATCTGTATTCACGTGATCTACGGATTCTAAGGAAGAAATATATACAAAGAAAGAAGTGTTTAACAAAAAGGAAGATTCGCTACACTCAAATCTAGACTGTTAAATCTCAGAATTTGGGGAGAACATGAACATAAAAAAAAAATTCTTGAATATTGATAAGTTGATACTGTAATTATTTATCTATACAGGTTATTTACATTTAACCCCAACTCTGCTAGGGTGAGATTGACATATGCAGGATGGGTGTCATCTCTGGGAGGATCAAACTCTGTTGCACTGGCTAACTCATGCTGTATTTGAGGCAAAACTGAATTGGTAGTTACAAATGATACTTGAGGATTTCTCAATACCTGTCGTGTACGTAGGGAATAACGACATTCAGGTTGATCATCTGACTGAGTATCAGAGGAAGAGAGTACAGGATCAGGAGGATTGTCAGAGTCTGTCACATTAGTCTGGGTTGGAACATCATTATCATCACATACTAACTTCACATGATCTAAATGCGATTCTTTATACTGACCAATACTAATTTCTCTAACCGTATACTTATTGCCAGAGATATGTTCAACTACTCGATAAGGACCAACAAACTTTTGATCAAGCTTAGGCATTGCAGACGTTTTGTTAAAGTTAGTCAGCATAACTCTCGAACCTACTTTGATTTTGGACGGCTTTGCTCGAGAGTTAGCAACTCTTGTAAATTCTGCTGTTGATTTATGAAGTTTTTCACGGATTCTTCTAAAGACGCTTTGAGCTAGGCTGGTACGAGTTGCTATGAAATCATCAGGGTTGTAATTTGGTTTCGGATTAGAATATAGTAACTCATAAGGCAAACGTTTATCAACACCGTACAATGCATAATTTGGAGTGTCACATATAGAAACATTGTAAGCAGAATTTATAGCACACTGCACATCAGGTATAACTTCATCCCAAGTTTCACTGTTGGGATTGATAGTGGCTCTCAAGACATCAAGTACTTTCTTATTGGTTCGTTCTGCTAACCCATTGCTGACAGGATGATGAGGAACAATGGTGGATTTAGAAATCTTGTACAAGGTACACAAATTTTCAAGAATCTCATTACAGAATTCACCTTCATTGTTTGTTACTAGGGACTTAGGGGTGGTTTGCCTGCAGATAATGCGTTCTTTAAACGCTTTAGCTACTGTTTCTGCAGTCTTATCTGCAATAGGAATTAACTCACAATATCTGGTGAAATGGTCTACCAGATGTTTGTTGCCCTGGAAGGAACACTGGAAATTAGTTAACAGATCTAGCGCATTACCTTTATGTTGCATGCAGACACTACATTTCTTAACATTCTCAGAAATATCAGTTGCCATACGAGGCCAAAAGTATTTCAATCTGGCTTGTTTTGCTGAATGATCCATACCAGGATGCACAACATCTGGTGCATCGTGAACTAGCTGTAAGGCTACATTCACTAGTGACTGTGGAATTACTAACTTGTATACCCTTCTGCTAGAAGTACCCAACTCGGCTGTTTGATACAGTAATTCTTGGTTCATGACAAAATCACTGATGGGTGCTGGTGGCTTCACAGTCAGAATAAGATCTTTCTGGAGCAGGAATCGAATCACACCAGACCACATGGGATCTGTTCTTTGAGCATTCTTTACATCCTCGGCAGTAAATGGAGGGTCTGCAGTTACTATACTAACATGTCGCGATAAAGCATCTGCGACTACATTTGACTTGCCAGGTAAATGTTCAAAGGTAGGATTGAACTCTTGGATAATCAAGGTCCATCTGGCTAACCTTCCAGTAGGTTGTTTGTTCTGGAATAAAGGTATCAGTGGAGCATGATCTGTCAAGACATGAACAGGGTAATGATAAATAATGTCTCGGAAGTGCTTTAAAGACAATACTATTGCAAAAGCTTCTTGCTCAGTTACTGAGTAATTATGTTCAGCCTTCGTAAGGACTCGGCTAGCAAATGCAACTGCGTTGTACTTGCCATCAGTCTTCTGAGCTAGTATGGCACCTATGCCAATAGAACTAGCATCAGTTGTCAGATAGAAGGGCTTAGAAAAATCTGGAAATTTCAAAATTGGAGCAGATGTTAGCTTTTAGAGTTTGGAATGCTCTTTCTTGAAGGAAGGTCCAAACGAAAGGAGCATCTTTCTTAAGCAACTCAGTTTGTTGAAGATATTGGCCTTACCTGCTGTGTTTAAATTATAACTATATATAATGAACACTTAGCTGATAAATGACAGCAAATCGTCTACACAGCCGCCCCTGCAGACGAGGTCTAGAAGCTGTCGAAACCATCACAACATGGGCTGTCAAGAGATATAATTTGTAAGTATATAAATTACCCCTGGGGGGTGTTATGTCAGCATATTTCATTCGATGATGGCTGACGAAATACCTACTTGTTTGGACTCAAAAGTCCACACCTTACTGCCGATTATAGGTTGATTACAAACTCCTTGTGACTCAAGAATTGCGCAATCCCCCGATCTACAAGAAATTCGTAACATACCTTGCTCTTTGTAACGTGAGCTATGGTGTTCTCAACACCTTCGACAGGTATCGGTGACTTGATAGAAGCTGAAGTGTCCTTGGATGTCCACGTCTTCCATTGTCTAGGAAACGCACACTGGTACACTATGTTCCACAAGATTTGTCTTTATTGTTCACAATGTATCACAAGAGAAGCTGATCACACTTCTCTTATGTTTATTGTGTTTGAGACACTTTGTTCACACTAACGCACAGATCAGTGTTCTTTGTTAGTTATCCTGGCGTCAGTGTCACTCTCCCTAGAGTCAAAGATAGTCTGGCCACGCCACACCGCCCCAAGCCGTCACTGCCCTAGCACAAAAAAAAAAAAACGCTGACCTAGTACCTTGCATCCTTGTCACCTCCTCGATGAAGCAAAGCAGAATGTTTGTTTCTTGCTGTCTTAAGCATAGACAACAATGTACACTATCTTTACTATGGTAATAAAGTGGGAGCAGGATTTTCCTTAATTGTCCTGCTAAAGTAAGAATGTACTGTCTCTTATAAAAATACACTTTGCAACACCGCTGCAAGGAGCAGAGGTCACTTGACTACGTGGCATAGCATCTGTGATCAATTACTCACTCTAGCAGTAAACAAGACGCTCGCCCCTTCTGAGAGGGCTTGGCCCCTCAGGGCTGAAAGGGGCTGAAGGGGCTGAAAGGGCTGAAGGGGGCTGATACCCCCCTCCTGGAGAAAATTTCTCCACACTGGGGGGCGGCGGAGGCTTGCTGCAGATGAGCTATTCATCACTTAACATTAATTTGATTTTCTCACTCGCCACCACTGCTGCTTGTCTTTTCTGAACAGCTTTAGTCTGTGCGGTTTCTGGAGAATCACTAATTTTGTTTTCAACACTGTGTAATTCTAACGGCACTAGTTTATTTATTGTCCGCTTATTCACTACACTTTTGCTCAAAACATCAACTGTCCTGATGATTCCATTTGCATCAGGATATATGGTCACAATTTTTCCAAGTGGCCATTGGGACCTCGGACCATCATTATCGATAATCACTATGTCACCAGGTCTTAAGGACTTATGATTTTCAGGAACACCAGCTCCATAGAAGTGTTCTCTCAATGAGGTTAGATAGTCTTCTCGCCAAATTTTCTCCCAACATTCAATCACTTTATTAAGGTGTTTGAATTTACGTCTGAGTTGCTCAGGTTCGTAATAAGTAGGATCCTCTATGATTTCTTTATCATTCATGGGAGGAACATAAGAAAGGAGGAACACTGCAGGAGGCCTGTTGGCCCATACTAGGCAGGTCCTTTACAATTCATCTCACTAACAAAACATTTGCCCAACCCAATTTTCAATGCCACCCAAGAAATAAGCTCTGATGTGAAAGTCCCACTCAAATCCAACCCCTCCCACTCATGTACTTATCCAACCTAGATTTGAAACTACCCAAAGTCCTAGCCTCAATAACCCAACTAGGTAGACTGTTCCACTCATCAACTACCCTATTTCCAAACCAATACTTTCCTATGTCCTTTCTAAATCTAAACTTATCTAATTTAAATCCATTACTGCGGGTTCTCTCTTGGAGAGACATCCTCAAGACCTTATTAATATCCCCTTTATTATTACCTATCTTCCACTTGTACACTTCGATCAGGTCTCCCCTCATTCTTCGTCTAACAAGTGAATGTAACTTAAGAGTCTTCAATCTTTCTTCATAAGGAAGATTTCTAATGCTATGTATTAATTTAGTCATCCTACGCTGAATGTTTTCTAACGAATTTATGTCCATTTTGTAATACGGAGACCAGAACTGAGCTGCATAATCTAGGTGAGGCCTTACTAATGATGTATAAAGCTGCAGTATGACCTCTGGACTTCTGTTGCTTACACTTCTTGATATAAATCCCAGTAATCTATTTGCCTTATTACGTACGCTTAGGCATTGCTGTCTTGGTTTAAGGTTGCTGCTCACCATAACCCCCAAGTCCTTTTCGCAATCTGTATGGCTAAGTTCTACATCATTTAATTTATAAGTACTAGGGTTATGGGCACTCCCAAGCTTCAGAACCTTGCATTTATCTACATTGAACTGCATCTGCCACTTTTCTGACCAAGAATAGAGTTTGTTTAAATCCTCCTGAAGTTCCCTAACATCTACGTTTGAATCAATTATCCTACCTATCTTTGTGCCATCGGCGAATTTGCTCATATCACTAGTAATTCCCTCATCAAGATCATTGATATATATTATAAACAACAACGGGCCCAAGACTGATCCCTGTGGAACGCCACTTGTTACAGATCCCCACTCGGATTTAACCCCATTTATGGACACTCTCTGCTTCCTGTCAGTGAGCCATGACTCGATCCACGAGAGCACTTTTCCCCCAATGCCATGAGCTGCCACTTTCTTTAACAGTCTATGGTGCGGAACTCTATCAAAAGCCTTACTAAAATCTAAGTAAATAATATCAAATTCTTTATTGTGGTCAACAGCCTCAAAAGCTTTACTGAAGAAAGTTAATAAATTAGTTAGACAAGACCGGCCTCTTCTGAATCCATGCTGAGTATCATTAATCAAGCTATGCTTATCGAGATGGCTTCTTATAATCTCAGCTATAATTGACTCTAGTAATTTGCCTACAATTGAGGTCAGGCTTATTGGGCGGTAATTTGACGGTAACGACTTGCCCCCTGTTTTAAAAATAGGAGTTACATTAGCCATCTTCCACATATCAGACACTACACCTGTTTGAAGAGATAAATTAAAAATATTAGTTAATGGTTCACAGAGTTCCATTTTGCATTCCTTAAGAACCCTTGAAAAAACCTCATCAGGACCCGGCGACTTATTTTGCTTCAGTCTGTCTATCTGCTTCACAACCATCTCACTAGTGACTGTGATGTTACATAATTTATCTTCTTCTAGCCCACTGTAAAAATTAATTACTGGAATATTGTTAGTGGCTCTGGTGGCCTGGTGGTTAACGCTCTCGCTTCACACGGTGAGGGCCTGGGTTCGATTCCCAGCCAGAGTAGAAACATTGGACGTGTTTCTTTCCACCTGTTGTCTATGTTCCCCATCAGTAAAAATGGGTACCTGGGTGTTAGTCGACTGGTGTGGGTCGCATCCTGGGACACTGACCTAAGGAGGCCTGGTCACAGACCGGGCCGCGGGGGCGTTGACCCCCGGAACTCTCTCCAGATAAACTCCAGATAAACTCCAGTGTCTTCCTGTGTAAAAACTGAGAGAAAATAATTATTTAAAATCAAGCACATTTCATTCTCTTTGTCAGAAAGGTGCCCATAGTTATTTTTAAGGGGACCTATCTTATCTCTAACTTTTGTTCTATAGACCTGGAAAAAACTTTTTGGGTTAGTTTTAGAATCCCTAGCAACTTTAATTTCATAGTCCCTTTTAGCTTTTCTTATCCCCTTTTTAATGTCCCTCTTAATGTCAATATACTGATTCATAAGATGACCCTCACCTCTTTTGATACGCCTATAAATTCCTTTCTTATGCCCAGGTTCGAGCCTTCTGCCATGGAGTAAATGAGATGGACTTAACACTTCTAAATTGTCCAGATCATCAGTAACATAAGTTAGAGGTCTGTTGTTGACTCTATTTTCTATTTCAGTCACAATTGTACGGAATTCTTCTAAGTCGATTCTCTGACGATGAAGAGTCTTCCTTAAACAACGTTTTACAATGCCGATCATTCTTTCATAAAATCCGCCGTGCCATGGAGATTTAGGAGGAATGTATCTCCAACGACAACTGTGTTGATTCAGCATCTGTTGTACTTCTGGTTGATCAAAGATCTTGCTTATATAAGGAGCACCAGCAACAAAGTTCGTTGCTTTGTCTGAAATCATCAGTCTGGGACACGCCCTTCTGGTTGCAAACCTTCTGAATAATTTGATAAAGGTTTCAGCAGACATGTCAGTGGCTACTTCTAGATGTACTGCTCTAGTTGTAGCACAAGTGAACAAACAGATGTACACCTTGATGGGAACTTTGTCAACTGTTTTGGTTAAAATTATTGGTCCAGTGCAATCTACACTTGTCACCTCAAATGGAGTGATATGACAAACTCTTTCAGAGGGATATGGAGGTGGACCTGGATACTGACATACTCGCATATCGTAGTGACGACAAGTAATACAGTCCTTTATTTGTTTTTTCACACTTTGTCGACCTTGAGGTATCCAGTAGGATTGTCGTATATGACAAAGTGTGTCAGCTACCTCACCATGTAACACGTTACTGTGGGCGTTTTGCACAATCAGTTTTGTTAGCCAATGATTCTTGGGGATCAATATTGGATGTATGGCTTCTTTAGGTAGTGAAGAATTATGAATTCTTCCTCGACATCTTATAATCTTTTCTGAGTCGAGATAAAGTCCTAAAGAATTAATCATAACAGGTTTCTTTGGGGATTTATCTTGTGTTTCTAGAAATTTATATTCTGTAGAGAAAACGTCTTTCTGTATTAGTTTCACCCAGTATTTAATGGGTTCAAGACATTCATAATCAGGTTTTATTCCTTTAATGAATTTAAAGACAAGAGCTGTAACTCTTAAGAGTTTACCCAAAGATGAGTATTTAGATCCATCAATGACTATTTCTGTCGTGTCTGCAGTATTTACACAACTTATTTCTGCTGTGTTCAAGCAGACTGTTTCTTCTGGCATAATGTGAGCTTTTTGCTGAGGCCAGTTATTTTCATTAGAGAGCCAGTGCGGTCCGTGGAGCCATAATTTATTATCCACAAATTTCTTGAGTGGGACACCACGTGACAACATGTCAGCTGGATTCTCTAGGGTAGAGACATGGAGAAAGAGATAATCTCTCTGCATCTCTTTTATTTCTGCTACTCTGTTCTGTACATAGACCAGCTTACTCTTATTATTTCTTAACCACTGGAGAACTGCTTCATTATCACTCCAGATCACGGTTTTTTCAATATTGAGATGATCAAGTACTTTGTTGAGATAGACAGCTAATTTTGTACCTACATAGAGTGCTGTCAGTTCCAATTGTGGTACTGTTCTGACCTTCAAGGGTGCTACCCTGGCCTTTGAAGTAATTAGTGTACTTCCTTCAGCATTACTCATGTAAGCTACAGCGCCATAACCCCTGGTTGACGCATCACAGAACACATGTAATGTGTACTTGTTTCCCTCTTGACCTATTTGTCTGGGAAATTTAATTTGATGAAGTTGTTTAAACTCCTTGGATATTTCATCCCATGTTTGACTCATTTCTAGAGGCACGTTCTCATCCCATCCAATTTTGAGCTTCCATGCATTTTGCATAAGCATTTTACCTTTTATGGTAATTGGTGAGACGAGTCATAGAGGATCAAAACATTGTGATACCTCTGACAGTAAACTACGTTTAGTGAGTGTACTGCATGATTTATTGTTTATCTTTTTGAGACTCAAAGTATCTTCCTGTGTGTTCCAATTAAGTCCCAGCATATTGTTGCAATCAGGAATTTCAGCTTCAGGGAAATCTTCTTTGATAAGTTCTCTTAATTGCTTTGAATTTGTATTCCACATCCTTAGAGGCATATTTGCTTCTTTCATCTCCTTGTTAGCTTCTCTGTATAAGGATTTCAAATCATCCTCTTTATTCACAGTACCTTGAAGATTGTCCACATAGAAACTTTTCTTTAAGATTTCTTTGAAGGGACTTTCAAATTTCTTCAAATGTGTATTTAGAGTAGCTTCTAGTAAGAATGGAGAGGATGTTGCACCAAATAATACTGATTTGAAACGATAAGTTTTCACAGGACTTTGAGGATCATGTGGATTTTCGGGCCACAAGAATCGAGTATAATCTCTATCTATTTCTTGTAGTCATACTCTTAAGAAAGCCTTGGAAATATCAGCCGTGTAGGCATATGGGTTTGTGCGAAATTTCATAAGCACGTCTCCAAGCTTCTCAGTTAGTGAGGGTCCGGTCATCAGACAGTCATTAAGACTTGCTACATCTTTATTTGCACGTGCGCTGCAATTATATACAACACGTAGTGGAGTGATTTCAGAATCTTTTCTGACTCCATGGTGCGAGAGATAATGAGCTTCTGTCTTCAACTTATCTTCGACTATTTCCTCAATGAATTTATTGTCCAACTGTTCTTGTATGATATTATCATAGACAGTCAGTAGCTCTGGATTCTTCCTGAGCTCATGTATTTGTGCTTTCATCTGTCCGAAAGCCATGCGATAATTGCTAGGCAGATGTGGTGGATTTAATTTCCATGGTAACCTAACCCAATACTGTCCATCTTTATATTTGACAGTGTCCAAATATTGGTTATAAGTCTGAGACTCTTGTGGGCTTGGTTTATTTACATCAATACCTATCGCATCTAAATCCCACAACTTATCAACTGGTTCATTGCTGTGGTACATGATCAGTGGTTATTCTCGTAACTAGTACATTTTCCACTGAATCAATATCAGCTTCTTTCCCACTTTGAGAGGGAATGGGACCACATATCATATGGCCTCCTGCTGTTTTCAGCACGTGAACATCATGTTTACTTACTATATTTTGCACAAAACAGTGATAATAATCACTTCCAATGATTAAATCAATTGGACTAATTGTGTCCGTCTGTATGTCAGGACAGGCTAACTTGACCTTAGCTGCTTTCAGTGCTTCAACTGTTTCTTTTAATCCCTGGATCTGCACAGACTTAGGCAAATCATCTACTACCACAGCTTCTACTGTCTTTTTCCTGTTTCCTAGACCAACAGTGATTCTGGCTAGGTCATATGTCTGTTTACCAGAATTGTGGAAAAAAACAGCTATATCCAACTGTATTTTGGCATAGGGTTGTTTATTCAGTTTCTGTAGCACTGTTCTTCTTATGAAGGACCTTTGTGAGCCTTGATCAAATAATGTTAGCACATTGGTTTTGTGTAATTTATTAAATAACTCAACTCGAGCTATCGGGAGAGCAGTTGCTTTAAACTTATCTCTCACATTTAATGCTGTTGCTTGTTGACTTCCTGATTCCGTGGAAGTCTTCTGCTGTTCAGCAAAAGTATTTGGGCATAATGCTGTATGATGCATACCCTTGCATTTAAAACACTTCTTCAGTGAGCATTTACCTCCCTTGTGTTCACCTAAACACTTGTTGCACCTTTTCAGCTGATGAACACGTTGTTTACGTGCCTCCATTGATGTGTATTGACTACAATACTGTGCCCAATGTGTTCCATCACAAAGTACACATTTTGGAGTACGTTTATGTGTGACAGTTTGTTTACTGTCTGTTGTATTCACAGCTTGATAAATGCCTATATGGGATTTCCCATTATGTGGTTTAGTGGGAGTAGGTATACTCTTTTTATACTGAGTTGAAGGTTTATTATCCACTGGATTTGTGGATTTTTCATCTTGTCTCGTTGCTTGCATGCATGAAACTATTGTTTGTAAACCATTGCTAATTTCTTCACAAGTGAAATAGCGTTTATTGAACATAATATTTAATCGTTCAATAGCTTGTGGTGACAACTTATCTTGTACAATACCACTGATAAACCAATCACATTGTCTTAGGTCATATTTAGCACGTAGAGATCTGAGACTATTGTCTAATGTGATTCTAAATGCCTGTAAGTCTGAATAACAATGTTTGGGTGGCTTCAAACTTGATGATAAGACTGCATGTCTAACTCTAGCCTTGTCAGCATCAAAGTAATTGTCTGCTAAGACACGTAAGGCTATTTGATAATTGCCTTTGACCACCGGAAATGACTTAATCAGTTCATAGGGTTCTCCCTTCACAAGACATTTAAGATAATTGAACTTAGCAATCTCATCTATGTCAGTTCGTGAATTTACTATGGATTGAAAACCACTAATGAATTCTTCATAA
Source organism: Cherax quadricarinatus (assembly GCF_038502225.1). Lineage (NCBI taxonomy): Eukaryota > Metazoa > Arthropoda > Malacostraca > Decapoda > Parastacidae > Cherax > Cherax quadricarinatus. Next base: position 2,827,621 of record NC_091327.1, read on the forward strand.
TTATGACCTTGTAGGTAATGACAATGTAGGTAAGCTTGGTAATGGGACACTTGTTGTTACAGGTGTAACAGGTGTTTGACCACTAGTAGTAGGTCTCTGTGACAGAGTTTTACGGCAGATAGCTTGTACTCCTGTCCACCTTAATTGTTGATCACTAAAAGTATCCAAAACATTTTTAATTTCATCCTCAGATGGATCTGATTCAAGAAATTTATTTTCATAATGTGTATAATCTGAATTAATTATTTTCATACGTTGTGTAAATAACTCAAACTTGACCTCAAGATCATCAAAATCTATGTTTGTATCTTGAGTTAATCCTATACAGACTGAAATTAGATTTTCTAATTGTGTAATCTTAGTCTGTAAAGACTGAAACTGAGTTTTCAAACAAGCCATTTTAATGGTATACTGAAAATTCTAGCACCACACTTAGAGTGTTTAAAAAACACTGTACTGCTATAGACAGCTGAGTTTTTGTTATGCTTAAGACAGCAATAATCGAGTCAGACAGTACTGACCCACTAAGCTTAACCTCAGGGTCAATGACCATGAAGGGTACACAGTACATGTGGCTGGTGTTTATGGCTTGAGTTTGCTGTGTCAGCCTGACCACGATGATTAATCGTAAATAACGATGTTATACACTTCATTCACTATACACTATAAATGTCACTGTATAACTGTAAATTACCCATGAATATTACTTACACATATATAAATTTCACTGTTAGTATATATTTGAAAGCTTACACTTTATATATAAGTTCCTTTAATATAACAGGTAGATCTATAAGAAACAAACTTTAACACAATCTTGTCTCTTAATTTCTGTCTATAAACATTATAAACACTATGTGTATATATACACTCAGACAAACATCATCACTTGGGTTGTTGTCTTAATCAGCAATTTCTCGAGATTGGAGCAGTGGGTGCAGGATGTGGGTGAGTCACCCAGCTCCCGTTTTCTTTGGGTGTCCACTGGGTGAGCGCCCGTTTTCTTTTGAGTGAACGCTGGGTGATTGCCCATTTTCTTTTGGCTGCCCATTCTCTGTGATTGAGTCTGGAGGGACTCATTTATACTGATTTATATTGTAAAACACTAGTTTTACAGCTTTTTTCGAAAGACCTTGGCTCATAGGTTATTTGTACACTGTAGTGCAACATATTTGGACCACAGTGTGGTCTTTATCCGGTTCGAGCACGACCAATTCTGTTGAAGATATTGGCCTTACCTGCTGTGTTTAAATTATAACTATATATAATGAACACTTAGCTGATAAATGACAGCAAATCGTCTACACAGCCGCCCCTGCAGACGAGGTCTAGAAGCTGTCGAAACCATCACAACATGGGCTGTCAAGAGATATAATTTGTAAGCATATAAATTACCCCTGGGGGGTGTTATGTCAGCATATTTCATTCGATGATGGCTGACGAAATACCTACTTGTTTGGACTCAAAAGTCCACACCTTACTGCCGATTATAGGTTGATTACAAACTCCTTGTGACTCAAGAATTGCGCAATCCCCCGATCTACAAGAAATTCGTAACATACCTTGCTCTTTGTAACGTGAGCTATGGTGTTCTCAACACCTTTGACAGGTATCGGTGACTTGATAGAAGCTGAAGTGTCGTTGGATGTCCACGTCTTCCATTGTCTAGGAAACGCACACTGGTACACTATGTTCCACAAGATTTGTCTTTATTGTTCACAATGTATCACAAGAGAAGCTGATCACACTTCTCTTATGTTTATTGTGTTTGAGACACTTTGTTCACACTAACGCACAGATCAGTGTTCTTTGCTAGTTATCCTGGCGTCAGTGTCACTCTCCCTAGAGTCAAAGATAGTCTGGCCACGCCACACCGCTCCAAGCCGTCACTGCCCTAGCACAAAAAAAAAAAAACGCTGACCTAGTACCTTGCATCCTTGTCACCTCCTCGATGAAGCAAAGCAGAATGTTTGTTTCTTGCTGTCTTAAGCATAGACAACAATGTACACTATCTTTACTATGGTAATAAAGTGGGAGCAGGATTTTCCTTAATTGTCCTGTTAAAGTAAGAATGTACTGTCTCTTATAAAAATACACTTTGCAACACCGCTGCAAGGAGCAGAGGTCACTTGACTATGTGGCATAGCATCTGTGATCAATTACTCACTCTAGCAGTAAACAAGACGCTCGCCCCTTCTGAGAGGGCTTGGCCCCTCAGGGCTGAAAGGGGCTGAAGGGGCTGAAAGGGCTGAAGGGGGCTGATACCCCCCTCCTGGAGAAAATTTCTCCACACAGTTAGAGGAGCTGCTATGGAAGAAAAGTTGGCAATGAAATATCTATAAAAACCTGCTAAGCCCACAAAGGATCTTACGGCATCAGCAGTTTTGGGAGTTGGAAAATTTAGTACTGCAGTTATTTTACTTTGGTCAGTCGTAACCCCTCTAGGAGTGACTACGTGACCAAGAAACTTGATTTCTGATCTGAAAAATTTATATTTAGACAGTGTGATCTTTAAATTGGCTTCTTCAAGCTTACCAAGCACTACATCAAGTCTTTTCAAGTGTGTATCCACGACTTTAGACATGACGATTACGTCATCTAAGTACACCATAAGTGCATTACCTGTGAGACCTCTAAAGATATTAGTCATGAGCCTTGAGAACATTATAGGGGAGGATCGTAATCCAAAGGCCATATGGAGGAAGTGATAATGACCTGTAGGAGTGGAGAATGCAGTTAGCTCTTGGCTGTCCTCGTGAAGAGGGACTTGCCAAAACCCTTGTAACAAGTCCAGGGTTGAAAAGACTTTGTTATCTCCGATGTTACGTAAAAGGTCGCCAAGTACAGGAAGTGGGAAGCGATCTGGAATAGTTTTCGCATTTACCTTCCTAAAGTCAATCACTGGGCGCCAAGTACCATCCTTCTTAGGTACTAGGATCAAGGGCGCATTCCAGGGTGAATTGCTAGGTGCAATAACTCCATCGTCAAGCATTTGACTGATCAATTCTTCTGCTGTCGCAGAAGATCAGTCAAATGCTTGATGATGGAGTTATTGCACCTAGCAATTCACCCTGGAATTAAATGAGAGTTAATTAATTGATCAACAGAGCTCAGAGAAGCATTCCAAGACTATGATAATCTTCTCTCAGGACTGAAGTTGACTGGTAAAAAAATCCTTGAATTTACTATACATTTAATACGTTACATGTATTGTACACTTTGTTCTAGGCCAGAACATATGCTGAACACTTTACTCCCAGATCACAAAATGATTCTTGTTCCCACCTGCATATATGACTGTGAATGGTACTGAAAACAGTGAGGATGGTTGGTAAATTAAGGTGATGCACAGTTGCAGCCTTGACGTGATGAACTGTCGATGAGTCGAAATGAATGCTTGATAGTTGTAATGGTGTAAGATGATGAAAATTTTAGGTAATGGTAGGTTGATGGATGGTAGGTTGTGATGGATGTTTGATGGTAAAGTGAAGTGATTTAATGTTAATGGTGAGTTGTGGTCAGTGATAGATATGTGATGAGCTTTGATAAGCTGAAGATATTGATTAGTGATGGTGAGATGTTATGAACAGATGAGACTGTGTTGTGGTGTTGCATGTTTGTAGGTGAGTTATAGTGAGGGATGGTTGATGGTCAGATGAAATTATGGCTGGTTAATGTTGAGTATTTCTGATGGAGAGTTAATAAATTGTTTGTTTCTTCTTTCTGTCCCAATGTGTATATTAAGGTAGCAAGTAAATCTTATAAACTCACTAATTTCAGTGTTCACATATCAACGCTTTCCTCTGTGTTAATAATCATTATTATTTTTTCTGGTGTTTTCTTTCCACTTGACATGGCAAAGCAGGTTAGAATTGGCTCTGGTGGCCTGGTGGTTAACGCTCTCGCTTCACACGGTGAGGGCCTGTTTCTTTCAACCTGTTGTCTATGTTCCCCATCAGTAAAATGGGTACCTGGGTGTTAGTCGACTGGTGTGGGTCGCATCCTGGGACACTGACCTAAGGAGGCCTGGTCACAGACCGGGCCGCGGGGGCGTTGACCCCCGGAACTCTCTCCAGGTAAGTCACATATGTCTTAGAAAACACCTTCAAGGTGACCACAACTTGACTATCATTGTCATAGAAGATATTTTTTCAGTTACTCTGCTTGAGGAACAATTATGAAATGTAGTTTTAAATGAAACCCACTCGATGGTTTAAGAAACAAGTGAAGGACCTATGAGTAACCATACAAGAAGTTAGGGGGACTTATGACTAACCATACAGGAAGTTATGAGGTGCCCATGAGTAACCATGTTGAAGTAATGTGAGAGACCCTTGAGTAAAAATATAGTAAGTTTGTGTTAAGCAGCACTTACTAGATTTAAGACATTTTCGTAATCCAGCAACTAATTCAAGATAGGTTTTTCTGAACAAAGTCAAGATTGTTGGAAAATTTTCTTGACTTTATATTCACATACAATGTAGATCTGGTAAAGAACGTGTACTGAACGCAATGATGTGGGTCAGAACATTTAATGAATATATTGATCAGAAACAGATCTGGAATAGAACACTCAATGAACATTCACATAAAACACTAAATATTGTTCACACCTGTTTAAAACCATGTGAGTCCTTCGCATAATGTGGAGGGTTGGTAGTGAGTTGTGGTGGTGAATGTTGGGGCGAGTTGAGGTGATGGATGGTTTACAGTGAGCTGAGGTGATGGATGGTTTACAGTGAGTTGAGGTGATGGATGGTTTACAGTGAGTTGAGGTGATGGATGGTTTACAGTGAGTTAAGGTGATGGATGGTTTACAGTGAGTTAAGGTGATAGATGGTTTATAATGAGTTGAGGTGATGGATGGTTTACAGTGAGTTGAGGTGATGGATGGTTTATAATGAGTTGAGGTGATGATCTGATGTTGTTATAGATGGCTGATAGTCAGTTGTGGTTATTGATGGTTACTAGTGTGTTGGGATGATGGATGACCGACAAGTTGAGGTAATGAATGGTTGATGGTGAATTGTAGTGATGGACTATTTATAGTGAGTAAAAGAAGTGGATGTTTTATAGTGAGATGTGGTAAAAGAAGGTTTGTGAGTTGTAGAGATGAATGGTTTATGAGCTGTGGAGATGGATGGTTAAAGATGAGTTGAAATTTTGATGAACTGCTTGTTTCTTTCTTGGTCACAGTGTACTTACACCAGGTTAAATTATGATGAAAAAAAACAGTATCGTGACGAGATGTGTTGGTCAGCTCAGGTGTGTTGCTGAAGTTCTAATGTTCCATTGTGTTGTGTCTTATTTCCCATACCAAGTCATCCTTACATCCCATACGAGGCCATCCTTATATCCCATACCAGGTCATCCTTATATCCCATACCAGGTCATCCTTATATCCCATACCAGGTCATCCTTATATCCCATACCAGGTCGTCCTTATATCCCATACCAGGTCGTCCTTATATCCCATACCAGGTCATCCTTATATCCCATACCAGTCATCCTTATATCCCATAACAGGTCATCCTTATATCCCATACCAGGTCATCCTTATATCCTATACCAGGTCATCCTTATATCCTATACCAGGTCATCCTTATATCCCATACCAGGTCATCCTTATATCCTATACCAGGTCATCCTTATATCCCATACCAGGTCATCCTTATATCCTATACCAGGTCATCCTTATATCCCATACCAAGTCATCCTTATATCCTATACCAGGTCATCCTTATATCCCATACCAGGTCATCCTTATATTGTTGTGAACAACACAATGTTCAATTACGACGTAAACACGACCTAAACATCAACGTTAAGCATTACTTATAAACATTAAGAAAAAAAATAACATTGATTGCCACACAATAAAAGGTACAACAAACCATACCCCGGCTGGGATTGAACCCGCGGTCAGAGAGTCTCAAAACTCCAGCCCGTCGCGTTAGCCACTAGACCAGCTAGCCACAATAAGATTCATCCAACTAGGTATATTTCTACACCAATCGTGTCATTACGATTTCGTGAGTCATGTTGACGGCAGTGAAGGGACTTGAGCTAGAGTTCGTCACGGCCACGCTAGCTGGAGATTCGTCTGTAAAAACTTGCATTTGTGGTCACAGAGGTGCCTGTGCTAACCTTCTTATGGTGTAGAAATATACCTAGTTGGATGAATCTTATTGTGGCTAGCTGGTCTAGTGGCCAACGCGACGGGCTGGAGTTTTGAGACTCTCTGACCGCGGGTTCAATCCCAGCCGGGGTATGGTTTGTTTGCAATCGTGTCATTACGATTTCGTGAGTCATAAAAGGTACAACATTTACTAACAGTTCAACATTGAAGTAAATTACAACACAACATTATTTTTATAATATTCACTAACATTCACAAATCACAGTAAATGACATCATCTTAGCAAGACAGAGATGTACTGACCAGAGTGTGTAGCAGCGACCACCTTAGTTGTTTTTATCAATGGATCGAATATCAACGGCTTCTAGTTTTTATTTTCATCCCATAACATTTATAGTGTGTGTGTGTGTGTGTGTGTGTGTGTGTGTGTGTGTGTGTGTGTGTGTGTGTGTGTGTGTGTGTGGGTGGGTATGTACGTTTTCTTATAAAAGAAGATGGGTAAGTGAAAATATATGAGAATAGAGAGAAACTTGTTAAATTATTTAATAATGATTTCTAGCTAAACTTTATCTTCCTTAAGATAATTCATAGGTGTGTCTTTTTTTGCCTTACCCACTAGTGTCTTACACTATACACAACCCGCACATAGGGGAGAAGAGCTTACGACGACGTTTCGGTCCTTCTTGGACCATTTACAAAGTCACACTAACAGAAAGGAGAGGAGGCAGTATATATAGGCCAGCAGACAGGGACGGGACAAGGGAGGTAGTAGGAAAGGAAACAGAGGTAGAGGAGGAGGAGTAGGAGGTAGTAGTAGTAGTAGTAGTCAGAGACTAAGAAAGAGGAGCACTGCAAGGGAAATAGGGGCCCACAAGGGAGCTAGGGGCTCACAAGGGAGCTAGGGGGCCCACAAGGGAGCTAGGGGCCCACAAGGAAGCTAGGGGGCCCACAAAGGATACGAACAAAAACACAGAGAGGGAATATTAATAAAGGACCAAACATCCAAGGCAGAAGACAGAAAACCGAAAGGAGAAAGCGGAAGTAGGAATGGGAAAGAGGGAGAAGGAGAAAAAAGAATCATGTTTAAGTCACGGATGTTCTGGAGTTTGGCGCATTTTACAATGTAATGTGAAAGGAAAGCATCTACAGAGACAAAGACAGTCACTAGGATGACTAATCTCTGACATGACAGAAAAGAGCATTGTTGGCATCGCCAAGCCTAATACTACTATTGTGCTCCCTGAGTCTGTCAGAAGTGAACGGCAGTTTCTCCAAAGTACTGAAGAGGACAAGAGGAACAGGAGCATCAATAAAGGGAGGAGACACATGAACTTGATTACTGCGAAGAGTGTTAGTCGGGCGAAAACTATGTTTGATGTGTAAGGAACGGAGAGAGTTGTTGTGATTAGAAAGACGATATACAGGGAAGGCAGAGGACAGGAGAGTTCCCAGGAAGAGAGAGTTTGGGAGAGAAGGAAGTCCAGTTAGCACGTGAAAAGGCAGTGTTTATAAAATGTAAAGGGTAGCCAAGATGAGAAAATGAATTGTGAAGAGTGGAAATTTCTGATTCAAGGAACTGAGGATCACAAATGCGGAGAGCACGGAGAAAGAGAGAAATAAGAACACTTTTCTTGACAGAGGAAGCATGATAAGAAAAGTAGTGGATGTACATGCCACTGTGCATAGGTTTGCTGTACACGGAAAAAACAAAACCTGTATCTGAGCGGTGGACATGAACATCAAGGAAAGGAAGAAAAGAATTAGATTCCCATTCAGTTTTAAACATAATGGAAGAGGAAGGATTATTAAAAGCATCAAGAAATGGTTAGATGAGACTAGAGTCATGAGATCAAAGAACAAAGATGTTATCTACATAGCGGAGCCAGAGTGAAAGATGCACATCACTAGGAAGAAGAACAGTCTCGAAGTATTCCATGTAAAGATTAGCAAGAACAGGAGAGAGAGGAGAGCCCATAGCGACACCGATGTTTGAGAATAATATTTACCTTGGAAAGAAAAGGAATTTGAGTCCACTCAGAGGCGGATAATATCAAGAAAGACATCAGTAGGTACAGGAGATGAAGAAACCCTTCATTGGCCTTTTCTCTCAGGAAATTAAGTACGTCATCAAGAGGGACATTAGTGGAGAGGGACTCAACGTCAAGACTTTCTAAATGGTCGAAGTCGGACCGAAACGTCGTCGTGAGCTCCGTCTATGTGCAGGTTTTGTATTGTCCCAATCACGGTATTGTGCCCTTTTGTTCTTTGTCTTAAACTAGTAATTTTTCACACCTTTCACATTGGATGTCTTGAAAATGACTAAAACCAACATTCTCAATCAGAATATTGAAATATATAAACTTTCTGAATTCCCAAACAAGGAGGTAGCCTGATTTTTTTTGCCTCCAAGTTTTCAATTTATTTTGAAAAAAAACAAACAAAATTTTTACAGTGAAGGAGAATGCATATATAAATGGGTATATATTTTTGTACATGTATGTGTGTGTGTGTGTGTGTGTGTGTGTGTGTGTGTGTGTGTGTGTGTGTGTGTGTGTGTGTGTGTGTGTGTGTGTGTGTTTGTGTGATTACATTCATACTAATGTAAGAGGCGATTAATGTGTTTCATACATATGTACTTGTGTGTGTTATATGTTTATTAATGATGGTGAATCCGCACTTTTCCTTTGAGGAAATGCGCAAATAAATGTGAAAAGCAACATATGTATAACTAACGCAGGATAACCCCAAAAGTCAGACAAAGTGACTACCATTGTGCGCCGCGCTTGCAGCTGCAAGTCTTGCAAATATAACTGACAAATATCCAAATAAAAATAAGAAGTTCAATACTTATTACAGTTCTGGTGGAGGTGGACAAACACACTAACACACGAGCACTCAAACACACAATAAAACATTCACAAACACACTTAAACTGCTAATTAAGTACAAAAAATTATATTTAATGCAGATGAATTGTATAATATAAATAGAACTCCCAAATTTTCATTGAGTGGCCAGACCTTGGTGGGGGAACTGGACGGTAGCTTGGCTGCGTCTGGCTGACCTACGGTCTAGACTGTCTTGGTGGTGCAATTACAGGACGCAGTTTTCTGTGTGTCCCCTCCTGTAATACCACCCACCTGGACAGTCTCGGCAGTAGACCAGCTAGACAAGGCCTCGTTCTCATCTAGTTAGATCACTGGGGGTGGCTGAGCTGACTTCGGGATACATAACCTGGGGAAAGCTGAGACTGGAAGATAACCTAAGGGAAGTGAGGAAGGGGAGACATCCGGGGGCCCACGGATGGATTCCTGGACACATGGACCTGGGAAAGGCGAGGATACCTTGGGAAAATGGAGAAGGGAGAATATCTGAAGGCGGACAGATGGACTCCTGGACACATGGATCTGGGGAAAGTTTCAGAAACACAGTAAGCGAGTGGGTGGACCTTAAAGACGAACCACTGGCCTCCACGTGGCAAGGTCTGGTAACTCAGAGGTAACTCTGAGGCTGACAGTGGTCGCAAATGACTAAATAATAATATCGATAAATTTCGGGAAGAAAGATCTTACCCAGCTTAATTTTTTTTAATATCAGATGATGTCGTTCACACATGACACTTAATATATTATGCAACTACTTACACAACCATCTAAAGCATTTCTAGATTTTTTTACATACATATGAATTATTACAATGACATTCAGAATCTTAGCTGAGCTATAACTTCATTCCAGTTACCTTTTCTTCAGTCTCGTGAGTTGAGGCAAAGTTTGAGTACCAGAAGGATCTCATTCATCTGTTCCCAACACTATGGTGACACTGTCTTCATAGAATATTTAACAACCATTATTATGTTTAATTTTTAATTTTTGATTTATACAGTATCTTTCATACATGGGCTCTTCTTGCCGAGTAGGGCAAGCGAAAATTTGTGTATGCAATAATTTCAGAAAACTCATTCTGAACCTAACGAAAAAAAATATTTTCCATTGTGTTTGTTTATTAAATTATTGTAAACTTGTAGAAAATATATTTAGTTGGATTAGGCTAAATTAAATTCAGCTTGTTATAATAAGGTTAGTTAAGTTTCCTAAGTTTCTTTTGGTAGAAAATCATTAACGAAAATGAAAAAAATATATCTTTAAATGTATAACAGAAAATTTTAGAAAAGGACTTAATTTTAAATGAGTTCTTGCCTATACGGCACGATATATATATATATATATATATATATATATATATATATATATATATATATATATATATATATATATATATATATATATATATATATATATATATATAACACTTTCACCTCACTCACACATAATCACTGTTTTTGCAGAGGTGCCCAGAGTACAACAGTTTAGAAGTATATGTGTATAAAAATACACAATATATCCCTCCAAACTGCCAATATCTCAAACCCCTCCTTTAGAGTGCAGGCATTGTACTTCCCATTTCCAGGACTCAAGTCCGGTAATATAAAATAACCGGTTTCCTTGAATCCCTTTACTAAATATTACCCTGCTCACACTCCAACAGCTCGTCAGGTCCCAAATACCATTTGTTTCCATTCACTCCTATCTAACAAGCTCACGCACGCTTGCTGGAAGTCCAAAGCCCTCGCCCACAACACCTTTACCCCCTCCCTGCAACCTTTTCGAGGACGACCCCTACCCCGCCTTCCTTCCCGTACAGATTTATACGCTCTTCATGTCATTCTACTTTTATCCATTTTCTCTAAATGACCAAACCACCTCAACAAACCCTCTTCAGCCCTCTGACTAATACTTTTATTAACTCCACACCTTCTCCTAATTTCCACACTCCGAATTTTCTGCGTAATATTTACACGACACATTGCCCTTAGACAGGACATCTCCACTGCATCCAACCGCCGCCTCGCTGCAGCATTCACAACCCAAGCTTCACACCCATATAAGAGTGTTGGTACTGCTATACTTTCATACATTCCCTTCTTTGCCTCCATAGATAACATTTTTTGCCTCCACATATACCTCAATGCACCACTCACCTTTTTTCCTTCATCAATTCTATGATTAACCTCATCCTTCATAAACCCATCCGCTGACACGTTAACTCCCAAATATCTGAAAACATTCACTTCCATACTTCTTCTCCCCAATTTGATAACCAATTTTTCTTTATCTAAATCATTTGATACTCTCATCACCTTACTCTTTTCTAAGTTCATTTTCAACTTTCTACCTTTACACACACTCCCAAATTCGTCCACTAACTTTTGCAATTTTTCTTTAGAATCTCCCATAAGCACAGTATCATCAGCAAAATGTAACTGTGACACTTACCATTTTGTATTTAATTCCCCATAATTTAATCCCACCCCTCTCCCGAACACTCTTGCATTTACTTCTTTTACAACCCCATCTATAAATATATTACACAACCATGGTGACATTACACATCCCTGTCTAAGACCTACTTTTACCGGGAAGTAATCTCCCTCTCTTCTACACACCCTAACCTGAGCCTCACTATCCTCATAAAAACTCTTTACAGCATTTAGTAACTTACCACCTATTCCATATACTTGCAACATCTGCCACATTGCTTCCCTATCCACTATCATATGCCTTTTCTGAATCCATAAATGCAATAAAAACTTTCCTACCTCTATCTAAATACTGCTCACATATATGCTTCAATATAAACACTTGATCTACACATCCCCTACCCACTCTAAAACCTCCTTGCTCATCCGCAATTCTACATTCTGTCTTACCTCTAATTCTTTAAATAATAACCCTACTGTAAACTTTTCCTGGTAAACTTATTCCTCTATAATTTTTACAATCACTTTTGTCCCCCTTCCCTTTATATAAAGGGTCTATACACGCTCTCCGCCAATCCCTAGGTACCTTCCCCTCTTTCATACATTTATTAAACAAAAATACCATCCATTCCAACACTATGTCCCCCCCCTGCTTTTAAAATTTCTGTCATGATCCCCCAGCTTTTACCCACTTTTATTCTACGTAATGCCTCACGTACCTCCCCCACACTCACATCCTGCTCTTCTTCACTCCTAAAAGATGGTATACCTCCCTGGCCAGTGCATGAAATTACCGCCTCCCTTTCTTCGTCGACATTTAAAAGTTCCTCAAAATATTCTCGCCATCTTCCCAAAACCTCCATCTCCCCATCCACTAACTCCCCTACTCTGTTTTTAACTGACAAATCGATTTTTTCCCAAGGCTTTCTTAACTTGTTTAACTTACTCCAAAAATTTTTCTTATGTTCATTAAAATTTCATGACCGTACCTCTCCCACTCTGTCATCTGCTCTTCTTTTGCACTCTCTCACCACTCTCACCTTTCCTTTACTCTCAATATACTCTGCTCTTCTTATAACACTTCTGCTTTGTAAATATCTCTCAAAAGCTATCTTTTTCTCTTTTATCACACCCTTTACTTCATCATTCCACCAATCACTCCTCTTTCCTCCTGCACCCACCCTCCTATAACCACAAAACTCTGCCCCACATTCTAATACTGCATTTTTAAAACTATTCCAACCCTCTTCAACCCCTTCCCCACTACTCATACCTGCACCAGCCCACCTTTCTCCCTATAGTTGCTTATATTTCACCCGAACTTCCTCCTCCCTTAGTTTATACATTTTCACCTCTCTCTTAATTGTTGTTGCCATTTTCCTCTTATCCCATCTACCTTTTACTCTAACTGTAGCTACAACTAGATAATGATCGATATATCAGTTGCCCCTCTATAAACGTGTACATCCTGGAGCCTACCAATCAATCTTTTATCCACCAACAAATAATCTAACAAACTACTTTCATTACGTGCTACATCATACCTTGTATATTTATTTCTCCTCTTTTTCATAAAATATGTATTACTTATTACCAAACCTCTTTCTACACATAGCTCAATTAAAGGCTCCCCATTTTAATTTACCCCTGGCACCCCAAATTTATCTACTACTCCCTCCACAACATTTTTACCCACTTTAGCATTAAAATCCCCAACCACAAGTACTCTTACACTTGGTTCAAAACTCCTCATGCATTCACTCAACATTTCCCAAAATCTCTTTACTCTATATTTCTCTCTTCCTCAGGTGTATATACACTTACTATAACCCACTTCTCACATCCAACCTTTATTTTACTCCACATAATCCTTGAATTAATACATTTATAGTCCCTCTTTTCTTGCCATAACTTATCCTTCAACATTATTGCTATTCCTTCTTTAGCTCTAACTCTATTAGAAACCCCTGACCTAATCCCATTTATTCCTCTCCACTGAAACTCTCCCACTCCCTTCAGCTTTGTTTCACTTAAAGCCAGGACATCCAGCTTCTTCTCATTCATAACATCCACAATCATCTCTTTCTTATCATTTGCACAACATCCACACACATTCACACTTCCCACTTTGACAATTTTCTTCTTATTCTTTTTAGTAATTTTTACAGGAAAAGGGGTTACTAGCCCATTGTTCCCGGCATTTTAGTTGACTTTTGTAACACACATGGCTTACGGAGGAAAGATTCTTATTCCACTTCCCCATGGATATAAAAGGAAAAGTAATTAGAACAAGAACTAAGATAAAATCAAAGAAAACTCAGATGAGTGTGTATAAATAAACATGTACATGTACGTTTAGTGTGACCTAAGTGTAAGTAGAAGTAGCAAGACGTACCTGTAATCTTGCATATTTATGAGACAGACAAAAGACACCAGCAATCCTACCATTATGTAAAACAATTACAGGACTGTAGTACCTCCCTGGGTGGTTGTTGTCTACCAACCTACTACTATATCTCGCAAGAATTCTGTTGCTCAGTTAAACTACATCTTCCACGTAGTCAGGTCATTTATCTCCATATCCCCAACAAGGCGCGTAACGTACGCAAAACAGCCACTAATAAAAAAATAAAAAAGAAAAAAAAAAGAGCTTGCCAGTATATTCCTTCTCCACATTCCTGAAAACCAGCTAAAAATGTTTAGAATTACCACTAAAATTAAGTCTTTTCTGTCTTTAGGATGGATCAAGATGCTGGGAAAATAACAATACTTTTTTTAAGCCCGATCATGGAGATTATTTCTAGTATTGTTATTTCTGGTACTTTGGTTTATCATCACTGGTGTTTGTGCATGCTAGAAAAATATGTCCTTCGCTATTCTATTAAAAAAAAAACATACAATTCCCTAAATGTTTACAACCTTTATGAAAACTTCAAGTAGTGAACAACGTTACTTCACCATCCACACGATATTCCACAACTTTATTAAGTACGACGATAATGAAGATTAATTGTTAACCTCTGCAGCTAGAGTTATTTTTACATAACTAGAATTATATAATTAAAAATCGATATTTTTTTAAACTTCTCAACACCGCTTTTAGTATAGATGAAATGTGGCCCAATTTTCATTGCAAAGCATTCCTAAAAATTTGTGTTTAAAGTATTTCAAATGACTATTTGATTTATATTTTAGGTTATAAAATCATTTACGACTAAAATAATCACAAAAAAATAATATTTTCCCAGGAATACGTCAGCTAAGACTTAAATAATATTTCCACTTCCATTCGTTGGGCCCCCGGATGTCTCCTCTTCCTCAGTTCCCTAAGGTCAGCCTCGCCTCTCTCTCTCTCTCTCTCTCTCTCTCTCTCTCTCTCTCTCTCTCTCTCTCTCTCTCTCTCTCTCTCTCTCTCTCTCTCTCTCTCTCTCTCTCTCTCTCTCTCTCTCTCTCTCTCTCTCTCTCTCTCTCTCTCTCTCTCTCTCTCTCTCTCTCTCTCTCTGCCTTCCAGTCTGAGCCATCTCCAGGTTCATGTATCCAGGAATCCATCCGTCCGCCTCCGGATGTTTCCCCTTCCTCACTTCCCCAAGGTCAGCCTCACCAACCTGTATTCTTGCCTTACCCAGGTTCATGTATCCAGGAATCCATCCGTTCGCTCCCGGATGTCTTCCCTTTGCCACTTACCTAAGGTCAGCGAGTTAGGTCAGTGCCTTCCCCGGATCAGTGTCTCCAGGAGTCCACTTGTGTCACCTGAGTGGATTCCCTTCCCCACTTCCCCAAAGTCAGCGGTATTCTTGCCTTCCCCAGGTTCATGTATCCAGGAATCCATCCGTCTACCGCCAGATGTCTCCCCTTCCCCACTTACCCAAGGTCAGCCTCAACAACAACCTTCCCCAAGTTCATGTATCCAGGAATCCATCTGTTCGCTCCCGGATGTCTCCCCTTCCCCACTTACCTAAGGTCAGCGAGTTAGGTCAGTGCCTTCCCCGGATCAGTGTCTCCAGGAGTCCACTTGTGTCACCTGAGTGGATTCCCTTCCCCACTTCCCCAAAGTCAGCGGTATTCTTGCCTTCCCCAGGTTCATGTATCCAGGAATCCATCCGTCTACCGCCAGATGTCTCCCCTTCCCCACTTACCCAAGGTCAGCCTCAACAACAACCTTCCCCAAGTTCATGTATCCACGAATCCATCCGTTCGCTCCCGGATGTCTCCCCTTCCCCACTTACCTAAGGTCAGCGAGTTAGGTCAGTGCCTTCCCCGGATCAGTGTCTCCAGGAGTCCACAAGTGTCACCTGAGTGGATTCCCTTCCCCACTTCCCCAAAGTCAGCGGTATTCATGCCTTACCCAGGTTCATGTATCCAGGAATCCATCCGTTCGGCTCCCGGATGTCTTCCCTTCCCCACTTACCTAAGGTTGGCGGTGCCTTCCCCTGATCAGTGTCTCCAGGAGTCTACTTGTGTCACCTGAGTGGACTCCCTTCCCACTTCCCCAGAGTTAGCGGTGCCTTCTCTGGATCAGTGTCTCCATGAGTCTACTTGTGTCACCTGAGTGGACTCCCTTCCCCACTCTCCCAGAGTTAGCGGTGCCTTCTCTGGATCAGTGTCTCCAGGGGTCCACTAGTGGACTCCCTTCCCCACTTCTCCAGAGTCAGCGGTTGCCACCTTCAGTGACCTCGCTGCATGGAAACTTGGTCTTGTCTAGCTGGTCTACGGTAGAGACTGTCCAGGTGGGTGGAATTACTGGAGGTGACACAGAAAACTGCGTCCAGAAATTACACCCACCAAGACAGCCGCGACCGTAGGTCAGCTAGACGCCACCAAGCTGCTAGACAGTTCGGCCACCGAGGGGAGGCTAATTAAGAACAATTTTGGAAATTCTTTTATATTACACTGTGAATTTATACTTAGTACGTGTTTTGTTTTTTTGTTTTTTGCATATTTAGCAGCTTAAAAGTATTTGTGAGTGTTTTATTTTATGTAGATGAATTCCCAAGTGTTGAAGAACTTGTCCACCTCCATCAAAACTGTATTAATTATTACAGTTTTCATTTTTATTTATTTATTGGTCTTTTTCATTTGACATTGAAAGGCTAACAAGCGCACAAACATACACATATATAAGTATTTTCACATAAATTTATACGATGATTTACGGTATTTTGACGACATTGTTTGTGAAACATGTAAATATATAAAGACGGGACACGTTTGTGACACTAGTGGAGGACTGTGTCATGTGTACATGTTATTGTGTATGTGCATCATGTGTACATGTTATTGTGTATGGGTATTATGTGTACAAGTTACTATGTGTTGATGAATGTCATGTGCTCATGTTATTTTGTAAGAATGAGTGTAATGTTAACGTAACGTGTATGAGTGTTACATATTGTGTATGAGTGTACATGTTATTGTGTACTGATGAGTGTCAAATGCGAAACTCTAAATCTCCTTCATGATAACTTAAAAAAAAAATTAATAATCTCTGTTTATCGTATTTCGTAAATGAATTTGAAGGTGGCAGATGGAATCAATGAGAAATGCAGCATATATACATACATGAACGCACATTAAGTATTTATGTATGTATATATATATATATATATATATATATATATATATATATATATATATATATATATATATATATATATATATATATATGTCGTGCCGAATATGTAAAACTGGCCAATTAGCAAGAACTCATTTAAAATTAAATCCTTTCTAAAATTTTCTCTTATACGTTTAAAGATATATTTTTTTCATTAATGTTAATGTACAATTTTATAATTTTGCACCAAAAGAATCTTAGAAAACTTACCTAACCTTATTATAACAAGAACAATTTATTTTAGCCTAACCCAACTAAATATATTTTAGATACGTTTACAATAATTTAATACTAAACAAACACAGTGAAATATATTTTTTTTCGTTCGGTTCAGAATGATTTTGGTGAAATTATTGCATACACAAATTTTCACTTGTCCTATATGGCAAGATGAGCGTTGCTATTTAAGCCAAGATGGCAAGTTCTGCCTATTCGGCACGACATATATATATATATATATATATATGTATGTATATATATATATATATATATATATATATATATATATATATATATATATATATATATATATATGTGTGTGTGTGTGTGTGTGTGTGTGTGTGTGTGTGTGTGTGTGTGTGTGTGTGTGTGTACAGAGTTTTAACATAGTATATTAATAAAGCTCTGTTTACGATAACATCTGGTCTACATGATGGCTTTCTCTGTATATATTGTCTTCTGAGCAAAGTACAGTGACATCACACGTCTTTAAACCACAGGTGACATCACACAAAATTATCTAAGACCTAGTTTTTTGGGTAAATCTTTATCGTCTTCCTTGCATATTATAACTTAATTCAACACTATAATTACCAAAATATTACCTAAGATTAAATACATTTGTAACTCTACTAACATCTCTCATATATCTTTTCCAAACCTATAAATGCACCCAAGTTCAGCTTTGCTTTATATAAGTGTTGTTAACTTATGTATTTCATTGTTTACACATGATCCACACATTACCTTCACATTTTGAATTGTCACTCTTCTTTGTTATCCATATTATTTTTCCATCACTTTAACAATGATAATTCTGATACACACTTTACCTGGTCTGGTCAACACTCTTATTCCATTATAATTATAACACAGGTCTATAGTTAAGTGCCTCTTTTCTGTCTTCTTTTTTTAAAAATGGGAACTACATTTGCCGTCTTCCTTACCTCAGGTAGTTGCCCAGTTTCCAGGGACGTGTTGAAGAATGTGGTAAGTGGCACACACAACATATCCGCTCCCTCTCTAAGGACCCACGAGGAGATGTCCGGTCCCATTGCCTTTGAGGTATCGATGTCCCTTAGCGGTTTCTTCACCTCTCCTCATCTGTATGTATGTCATCCAACACTTGTTAGTATATTTCTTGTTGGTGTCCCCATCTGGTCTGTCCCCCAAGAGGCCTTCCTGTCTCGACTGTAAATACTTTTTAAATCTCATGTTGAGCTCCTCGTATACCTCGCATACGACTATATGTTAATATCTCCCATACTGTTGTTATGTACTGTGATGTTAACATATATTGCACACTGAATATTGTGGTGCACTATGTTGCAGTAAGTAATGAAAAAGACACAATTGTAGAAAGGAACTATTGAATGAAGAAGTTTGTTTCACAGGTGAAAGTTCCTTTCTGCTGTTATGTGTTTTTTTCACCACCATCGTTGTGTTGTGACGTGTATAAAGTCTGTCTGATACACCAGAGTTAATAACACTGTATGTAACCTGTCTGGTAAATACCTGATAGAAGAATTATTGGTAAGATTCTTTTCTTAGGATTCTGTTGGTAGGATTTAAGTGTATATGACTGAATGATATTGGAAGAATACTACTGGAATGATAGTTACCAGAAGACTGTTGGTAGGAGACATCTGGCAGGCTTCTGTTGGAAATGGTGCTGGCAGGACTCTGTTGGTAAAAGACTTAAGTCAGCGGTTCGTTTGTAAAGTAAAAGATGAATCAAGTCAGGTGGTATTATACGTCTGCGTGATGGTGGTGTCTCCACGACTTTTTATTTCAGTTCCCTTCTGGTGGGAAAGACTTTTGTCTCTTTGTCACATCACAGATATAATTCTCTAGTAAATTAAGGATTGAAGATTATATTAGCGAACACAGTTGAGGGTGACCATTGTCATTCCATGACTGTATCGTCTTTCGTCCGCAGAAAAACAGTACTCGATGTATAGAAACCTCACAAACCAAAAATATAACGACTAATACATTCCAAGAAGTAAAGAATGGCACCAAGCCCAGCAGCTTGACACCAACTGCCAATAAAATGGTGACCAATAGAAAATTCGCTGTGTTGGACAAACTAGAGTTGGAAGGTCGTGATATTGTTCCACAGATGAAACCAGAATTAAACAACGCAGAATGATATGATTTCCTGGAATAACTGATGTTACTTGATGTTGGTATATGTGGGGACACGTTTAGGAACAAAAAATAGTGAGAGGAAGGTCAAAGGATGATTTTGAAAAATCAAGTGAAACATTTTTATAGCCTAGAGTGTGATGGACTGTACAGTATACAACAGAAATTTTTCAAAAAATGATGAATGAAAAATTATATACATACATTTATTTATTTATTTATTTATTTATTTATTTATTTATTTATGTTATTTATTTACTGTAACATCAATTATTCACGACCAGTTTTGGAGTTTACTCTATCATCAGACACTGCACAAAATCATAGAAGATCAGTTATAAATATTAAGAAAAGATAAAAAATAAAAAGTAGGAATAAAGAGAATTACTTTATTTCTATTTATACAGTTTTATTTTCTTTATTTTTGAGATACTGGAACAAAACAGAGTTCACCTGTCCGTATTTCATAGTTGTCTTGTGTTCCAGCATCTTACGTGGAAACTGACGCCAGATCTTGTGTTCCAGCATCCTACGTGGAAACTGACGCCAGGTCTTGTGTTCCAGCATCCTACGTGGAAACTGACGCCAGGTCTTGTGTTCCAGCATCCTACGTGGAAACTGACGCCAGGTCTTCACTGTGTAAACAAGGTCACTGTCTTGACGAAGGGTTTTTACATTCCTTTCGTCCATTTATGAGAAATAATTGTCTAATTTATTAGGACAGGAGATTATGATAGTTAATATTCGCTTTTCTCCTGAATGATATTATGGAAAGCAATGTTTTCTTTGTGAGTCGCTGGAGTTGTTTTATATTAGATTTTTGCTTGACTTTGTACAAACCTTCTTGGATGTAGTAGTCAGGATGCTCAGCTTTTCTGACCTGTTGGTTTATACTGGAAACTTCTTGATCTAAACGGTTTGGGCAGCAAATCCTTGAATATCTTAGGAGCAGACTAGACACAGTTCTTCTGTTAACTTATTTAGAGTGATTGCTGAAATAATTGACACAAGTTGATGTGTTATAAGCTTTCTGTAAACAGTGAGCTGGTTCTTGTTTTCTTCCTAACATTCCTTGTGTTTCCTGCTGGTATTCGTTGTTCCACTGGTTAATGTTCTTCCTCAAGAATGTATGTTCTGTGGTTCCTTTTAAGGATTAATTAATATTTCGAAATTATCTCTGTTGTATTATTTATTTTTGTTGTGTTTCATAATTAGTGTTAAAGTTGACAGTAGTTACTGCACTTACAACTTTCTACTGGTGTTGACTCCACTCCTCAAGTGCTATATTTGCAAAGAAATATTTCTGCATTAATTTTTTCATTGAACCTTTTTCAACTTAACCATTAAAGTTGGTAACCATTCAGGTTGGTAATGGCGACGAAATATGACAGGGATACCTGTCCAGGGCGATGGAGTATGACAGGTAAACCCGTCCATGGCGATGAAATATGACAGGGAATCTCCTTCAGGGCGAATAAATATGACAGGTAAGCCCGTCCAGGGCGACGAAATATGACGGGGAAACCCGTCAAGGATGTCAGTGTTGTACAGGGAAATCTGTTCAGGGCGATGAAATTTGACAGTGAAACCTCTCCAGGGCGGCGAAATATGACATGTAAATCCGTCCAGTGCGACGAAGTATGACAGGGAACCTGTAAAAAGCGATGAAATACGATATTGAAACCTATCCAGGGCGATGGAATATGACTGAGAAACATGTCCAGGGCACGAAATGTGACAGGGACACCCATCTTGGGCGATTGAATATGACAAGGAAGCCCGTCCAAGGCAATGAAATATGAGAGTTTAACCTGTCCAAGGAGATGAAAAATATCAGGGAAACCTGTCCAAGACTGTGAAATACGAGAGGGAAATCTGTCCAGGAGGGTAAAATATGACAGGGAAAGCTGTACAGGGCGACAATACATCACAGTGAAACCCATCCAGGTAGTGAAAATTTGACAGGCAAACAGGTCCAGGCAGACGAAACATGACGAGGAAACCCGCCCAGGGCAACAATATATGAAAGGGAAACCTGTCCATGGAGAAGAAATCTGAAAGGGAAACCTGTCCAGGGAGATGAAATAAGACAGGGAAACCTGTCCAGGGAGATGAAATATGACAGGGTAACCTGTCCAGGGAGATGAAATAAGACAGGGAAACCTGTCCAGGGAGATGAAATATGGCAGGGTAACCTGTCCAGGGAGATGAAATCTGACAGGGAAACCTGTCCAGGGAGATGAAATATGACAGGGTAACCTGTCCAGGGAGATGAAATAAGACAGGGAAACCTGTCCAGGGAGATGAAATATGACAGGGTAACCTGTCCAGGGAGATGAAATAAGACAGGGAAACCTGTCCAGGGAGATGAAATATGACAGGGAAACCTGTCCAGGGAGATGAAATATGACGGGGAAACCTGTCCAGGGAGATGAAATATGACAGGGTAACCTGTCCAGGGAGATGAAATAAGACATGGAAACCTGTCCAGGGAGATGAAATATGACAGGGTAACCTGTCCAGGGAGATGAAATATGGCAGGGTAACCTGTCCAGGGAGATGAAATATGACAGGGAAACCTGTCCAGGGAGATGAAATATGACAGGGTAACCTGTCCAGGGAGATGAAATAAGACAGGGAAACCTGTCCAGGGAGATGAAATATGACAGGGAAACCTGTCCAGGGAGATGAAATAAGACAGGGAAATCTGTCCAGGGAGATGAAATATGACAGGGTAACCTGTCCAGGGAGATGAAATAAGACAGGGAAACCTGTCCAGATAGATGAAATATGACAGGGAAACCTGTCCAGGGAGATGAAATATGACAGGGTAACCTGTCCAGGGAGATGAAATAAGACAGGGAAACCTGTCCAGGGAGATGAAATAAGACAGGGAAACCTGTCCAGGGAGACGAAATATGACAGGGTAACCTGTCCAGGGAGATGAAATAAGACAGGGAAACCTGTCCAGGGAGATGAAATAAGACAGGGAAACCTGTCCAGGGAGATGAAATATGACAGGGTAACCTGTCCAGGGAGATGAAATATGACAGGGAAACCTGTCCAGGGAGATGAAATATGACAGGGTAACCTGTCCAGGGAGATGAAATAAGACATGGAAACCTGTCCAGGGAGAGGAAATATGACAGGGAAACCTGTCCAGGGAGATGAAATATGACAGGGAAATCCATCGATGACGGTGAAATATGACAGGGAAATTCCGTCCATTGCGATGAAACATGACAGGTAAACCCCTTTAGGGAGACGAAATATGAGAGGGAAACGTATCCAGAACGATGAAATATGACAGGCAAAGCTGTCCAGGACGACTAAATATGACAGTGAAACCGGTCCATGGCGATGGAATATGAGAGGGAAACCTGTCCAGGGCTACAATATATGATAGTGAAACCCCTCCAGGGAGTCAAAATTTGACAGGAACACCATTCCAGGGCGACGAAACATGAAAAGGAAACCCGTCAGGGCGACAATATATGGCAAGGAAACCCGTCTAGGGCGACGAAATATGACAGGGAAATCTATACAGGGTGATGAAATATGAGAGAAAACCCCGTCAAAGGCAATGAAATATAACAGGGAAACCCCTCCAGGGTGATTGAATATGGAAGGGAAACCTCTCTTCGGCGATGAAATATATAACAGGGAAACCGTCCATTATAACTAGATATAACAGGGAAATCTGTAAAGTTCGACGAAATATGGCAGTGAAACCTCTACAGGTTGACTAAATATGACAGTAAAACCTGTCCAGGGCGATGGAATATGAATGGGAAACCCGTCCAATGCAACGAAATATGACAGGAAAACCTGTGTAGGGCGACGAAACATGACAGGGAAACCCGTCCAGGGAGACAATATGTGACCCGTCCATTACGACGAAATATGTGATAAATAGTTTAAGAAAAGCCGACAATATGAAGATTGATACATGCAACATATGGGAATCTTTATTGAGGAAACGTTTCGCCACACAGTGGCTTCATCAGTCCAATACAAAACAGAAAGGTGTAAGGAGAGGAGGAGTTTGAGGTAATCAGTCTCTCAGCCTGGAGACGATATGTTCAGTCCATCAATCTTGTAGAATGTACAGCAAAGATATGTATGTATGTATAATGTTCGCCAAGACCGTAGTCCTGGCACGGGTCTCAATCTTGCGATGACCCGTCTGTACAGCAAAGGGCCGTAGACGTGGCTTATATACTGTAGTTAGGTGAGACGAAGCCACACCTGACAACAGTACATTCAGTACATTCTACAAGATTGATGGACTAAACACATCGACTCCAGGCTGAGGGACTGATTACCTCAAACTCCTCCTCTCCTTACACCTTTGTGCTTTGTATTAGACTGATAAAGCCACTGTGTGGCTAAACGTTTCTTAAATAAAAATTCCCATATGTTGCAAAAGTGCCTCAATCTTCAACGACGAAATATGTCAGAGAACCCCGTCTAGGGCGTTGAAATATGACAGACAAACGTGTCCAGTTTCTCGAAATTTGACAGGGAAACCTGTCCAGGACGATGGAATATGACAGAGAAACTTGTCCATAATGATGGGTGAAGAAATATGATAACGAAATCGGTCCAAGTTGATGAAATATGACAAGGAAACCTGTCCACGGCGTCGACATATGACAGGAAAACCACTGCAAGGCGATGAAATATGACAGGAAACCCGTCAAGGGAGTTAAAATTTGACAAGCAAACCCCGTCCAGGGAGACTCATTATGAGAAAAGAAACCAGTCGAGGCCGATGGAATATGAGAATGACCCCTCCCCCCACGGCGGTGAAATATGACCGTAATACCCGTGCAGACGTTGAAATATGAAAAGGAAACCTCTCAATGGCGTCGAAATATGACAGGGAAACCTGTCCAGGAAGACGAAATATGACAAGGAAAACTGACCAGAGCGACGATATATGACTTATATATATATATATATATATATATATATATATATATATATATATATATATATATATATATATATATATATATATATATAGATAATGTATATATATATATATATATATATGTGTGTGTGTGTGTGTGTGTGTGTGTGTGTGTGTGTGTGTGTGTGTGTGTGTGTGTGTGTGTGTGTGTGTGTGTGTGTGTGTGTGTGTGTATGTGTGTGTGTGTGTGTGTGTGTTGTGATGTGTGTGTGTGTGTGTGTGTTTTTTTTGTGTGTGTGTGCAAGAGAAGCCATGGGGGGTGGAAATCTTTAGCTCAAGTACTTTCACACTTCTCAGTGCGTCATCAGGAGCTATGCAATGCTTGAAGGGAAATACTACTCAAAAACAAGGCATGACAATGAGAAATCCCCCTAGCCCCTTACTCAGCAACGTGTATATGGAATTCTATGAGACGAGACTTCTTAAAGACATTCTCATAGATAAAGCTAGTTGGTTCGGATACGAAGATGATGTTCTCTGCCTATGGCCTACAGAGCACAACATTGATGAGTTCCTACCTAGACTCAATGGGCTAGTACCTTCCATTAAGTTCACCACAGAACATGAAATAAACAACACTTTGCCTTTCCTAGATGTTTTAATCTATCGTATTGATAGAAAATTCAAATTTACAGTTTAGAGGAAGTCTACAAATGTGCCGTCATACTTTCACTACTATTCCATTCATGAAACCAGGGTAAGAAGGAGTTTGTTCCTTACAGTGTTCTTGAGAGCCTTGTGCACCTGCAGTCCAGAGTACTTAGAGGACCAAATCAGTAAGATATTCAACATAGCCACAAAACTGAGATATCCAAGGTATTTTGTCGAGAAGGCACTAATGTCAGCAAGAAAGACTTTCTACAGGACTGAACCTAAGGAAGTGATGACCAGGAAAATTGTACTAGTTTTACCATACAATGAGAACATGGTTTGCCTGCGTGAGGCAATTAAAAACATCAGTATAAACCTTGCTTTCAAAAGCAATGGGACAGTGAAACAACAGTTGGTGGTGTTTATAAGGTCCCATGTATTCAGTGTCCTCTCTCATATATAGGTGAAACAGGTAAAACTCTGGAAATCAGAATAACCCAACATAAATACTCAATCAGAACAGGGCAGGAGTCGAACGCTATCTTTAACCACGTTAGTTCCTGTAATCACCCACCGAGATGGGATGCTGCCCAAATCATTGTACCGAACAGTTGTCATAGAAAGAAACATAACTGAATCTTCTCTCTTGAAACATGACAGGACTGCCGTATATGACTCAAATTATGGGCTATACAAGCTTAAATAACAACCTTAAATACCAGGTGGTCTCATGATGGACTGGCGACGCTCGACCAGTGTCTACGCACCAAAACACTATGCTACGTCAGTTGGTGTATGGTTATATAACGCGTTGAGCTGTGATTGTACCATACATTAACAGGTACACAAGATTACCTGATAACATAGGTAGTGGGGGTAAAGGATATTAGAAGTAGAAATCTGAACCATAGAAATATTATAGGAATGGTAAAGAAGGATCCTAATAAGGCATATTAATCGGTACTGAGAAGAATGGCAGAAAATATTAACGAAAATGTACCCCTGAGAACATTCGAATGTTCTCAGTACCCCTGAGAACATTCGAGTACCCCTGAACAGAACATTTAGACGGACGAAGAGCACTCCCTGTCCATGAGTGCTGACACTCTCCCTGGAGCTGAGTGCTGACACTCTCCCTGGAACTGAGTGCTGACACTCTCCCTGGAGCTGAGTGCTGACACTCTCCCTGGAGCTGAGTGCTGACACTCTCCCTGGAAATGAGTGCTGACACTCTCCCTGGAGCTGAGTGCTGACACTCTCCCTGGAGCTGAGTGCTGACACTCTTCCTTGATCTGAGTGCTGACACTCCCTGGATCTGAGTGCTGACACTCTCCCTGCCCCTGAGTGCTGACACTCCCTGGAGCTGAATCCTGACACTCTCCCTGGAGCTGAGTGCTGATGCTCTCCATGGATCTGAGTGCTGACACTCTCCTTGGAGCTGAGTGCTGACACTCCCTGGAGCTGAATCCTGACACTCTTCCTGGAGCTGAGTGCTGATGCTCTCCGTGGATCTGAGTGCTGACACTCTCCTTGGAGCTGAGTGCTGACACTCTCCCTGTCCCTGAGTGATGGCACTTTCCCTAGAACTGAGTGCTGACACTTTCCCTGGAGCTGAGTGCTGACACTCTGTCCCTGAGTGATTGCACTTTCCCTAGAACTGAGTGCTGACACTCTCCCTGTCCCTGAGTGATGGCACTTTCCCTAGAACTGAGTGCTGACACTTTCCCTGGAGCTGAGTGCTGACACTCTCCTTGGAACTGAGTGCTGACACTCTGTCCCTGAGTGATTGCACTTTCCCTAGAACTGAGTGCTGACACTCTCCCTGTCCATGAGTGATGGCACTTTCCCTAGAACTGAGTGCTGACACTTTCCCTGGAGCTGAGTGCTGACACTCTCCTTGGAACTGAGTGCTGACACTCTCCTTGGAGCTGAGTGCTGACACTCTCCCTGGAACTGAGTACTGACAGTACACATTCAAACAACGACAATAGAGTTCAAATCTATGTTGCAAAATAAACAGTATTTCATAAAATAACTTTAAACAAAACACCTTCACGATGGTGAAGGTCTCTTAATCCAAGGCATGGAAAGTTTCCTTCTGTTTCTATAAATAAGCCTAAATGCTTCCCATTTCCCAACCTCTGTGACACACACACACACACACACACACTCGTGGAGGAGTCACGCGGTTTGAGCTCGTGTTTTGGTGGTAATTTCTGACTGTGCCATAAGGAATAGAGTGTGGGATATAGGCGTGTGCACGCATAAGAGTGCATATAATCACTTAAGCCCCGAAAAAAGGAAATATAAGTGATCACAGAAAAGAAAACAAAGGAAATAGTGGCTGAGTGTTTAGTAGGGGCCGTTGGAAGGGTGAACGGTTGTGTCAGGCCTAAATAGTGTTGCCATAATAACGCAGTGGGGTATTTTGAAGAATAAGTGCGACTCAAGACCAGGGAGATAAGAGATATGTATAGATGTGTCAGTAAATACAGTGAGTGAGCGAAAAAATTAGAAGAGCTAGAGACTATAGTGCATACAGGAAGTTAGTGGAAAAATTACCGAGAATCATCAAACATCAACTTCTGGGACAGGACAGACCGGCAACGTTACTCCACTGCCAGCCGCAAGTAATATTCACCTAGTTTGAGTTGCATGGGGTCAATAGTACCTGTCTCTAGCTGGAATTGGGGGTCACTCTCCTCGACCTATCAGAATTAGAACAAGCAGCATTTACTGGCATTTAATAGAATTTAGAGGTCGCGGCATATAGGCGAAGCCTAGTGTATTTATTTTTTAACGTAATTTTAAACACATAAGACTACAGTGGGAACCAAGAGATCGGGTACATATGCAATACATATGTAGTACATACGTGGGAAATAAGGACTGTTTACATAAACATATGCACACACACTAGGTGAGAACAGCTCTGCTGTTAGGTACTTGAATAGCTGTAGCACACACACACACACACACACACACACACACACACACACACACACACACACACACACACACACACACACACACACACACACACACACACACACACACACACACACACACGCACACATGCACACATGCACACACACACACACACACACACACACACACACACACACACACACACACACACACACACACACACACACACACACACACACACACATATACAGCATTTCACACCTTCCTGTGAAGTGACCCTCTAACCCTTTCCCGCCCCCTTCTCTCTCCCTCTCCTCTCCTCTCTCTTCCTCTCTTTTCCTCTCTCATCCTCTCTCTCTCTTCCTCTCTCTCTTCCTCTCTCTCTCTTCCTCTCACTCTCTCTCTCTTCCTCTCTCTCTCCCTCTCCCTCTCTCTCTTCCTCTCTTACTCTCTCTCTTCCTCTTCTTTTTTTTTTCTCTCTCTCTCTCTTCCCTTGTCACTCCCCCCCTCTCTCTCTCTCTCTCTTCCCTTGTCACTCCCCCCCTCTCTCTTACCTTTTCCCTCTCTCTCACTTTCTCCCCCTTTTTCCCTTCTTTTCCCCTCCTTCTACCCTCCCCTTCTCTCTCTTTCTCCCTCTCTCTCACTATCTCCCCCTTTTTCTTTTTCTCTTTCTCTCTCTCTTTCACTAAAAACAAAAATGGTTGGGACTCGCAGGAATCAGGGATCAGATGACAATGGTACTGGTAGGGAGGAATGGATGGAGGAGCAGTGGAAAAGGATAGAGCACGAATGGGAGAGAAAATTAGGAGAGCTTTCTGAAAAAATGGAGAAAGAGCTCTCTGTGAAATGGGAAAAGAGGTTGGAGAAGGAGACGAAGAATTGGGAGGCACAAGTCGAAACTGCAGTAGCCAGGGTAAAGGTCCTAGAATTTGAGGTAAACAGGTTGAAGCAAGTCTCAGGGGTAGTGACCAAAGAAGACACACCATACGAAGCTGAGAGGCTGAACAGGAAGGAAGGAGATATGAATTATGCTAAGGTCATATCAGCCTGCAAAGAAGGGCCAGGGAGTGGAAGGGAAGAGCAGATGGGTGCAGATGGAGAGGGAGATAGGTCGAATGCTGAGGCACAACAATGCTACCAAGAGCCACTGGAAAAATCAAGGGAGAAAATGGCCACATACAGACAGGAACCAGAAATGGGAGGAGGAAAGGGCAAAATCAGTGATTATCCATGGGCTTCGGGAGAGAGAGGAAAGGACACACACACTGAAAGACGGCAGGAAGAAAGAAAGGAGATTGAGAAAATCATCACGGAAATAGGGGGAGAAGACATGGATGAGATTGTAAATTTTCAGAGAATAGGGGGGTACTTGAAGGGGAGAAACCGACCGATCAAGCTGATTCTCAGGACAAAAACAGTGCGGAACAGCATCCTCCAAGAGAAACCACGGTTGAAAAGCTCGGAAGAGTACAAGAAGGTGTTCCTAGACAGAGACAACTCAAACAGAGAGACAGCAGCTGAGAGAGAGGACAAAA